>NW_024062317.1:0-33297 GCF_006381635.1 Hibiscus syriacus | reverse complement strand
AAATAACCGTTAATTCGATTCAAAATCAATTTATTAAATGAATTAACTGAAAATATTAAATATTAATTATTATATATGGGATATATTAAAACTTTAAGAAAATATTTTTTATGTTTCAAACTTTTTTTGGATTCTTAAAGTTTTTTTTTAAATAAATATTCAAATTTAATGTATTATGTGTCACGTGATATGTTTATAAAAGTACCACGTGGATTTTTTAAAAATGAAAAATCAAGTAGGGTAATTTGTATTAGAGTTGGAAAATTAAGTATCAAACCGAATAAAAACTATTTTAAGTCATGAAATGATAATGATCTACATCTTTAGGGGTAAATTGCCATTTAACCCATAATATTTACATCTAACGCCAACGGTCAAAATTATTTAACCCTGGACGCCACGCCCCTCCGAAATATCCAAAACTCATTTGAATTTGAAAAATAGACCGTTGAGCTACCGCTCAAATCCGCACTTTATAAACCATCGCTCTACCATTTCCATATCTCAAGGAAAAACCTTTCGTTCTATTAATATTCTTGCCCTACCTCCAATGGCCGATACAACAGCCGTCGTTGATGTCCCAAGAAATCAGAAACAATGGCAGAAAAGCCCTGAAACAGAAACCCCTTCAACAAATGAAGCCAATATTTTGGCTGAAAAGCTCTCTCAGGCAACTCCCCTTCCTTCTCCAATGGAGGCCGACGACAACTCCAAAGAGAATCACGACGGACTTTCTGGACTCTCGTTTCTCCCAAGAGAGGGAAAGGGACAGAGCAAGCCGCAGTCTCTCGAGAAAGACTTGCAGGAAATGCAAGAGATGCTGCGTAAATTGAGGATACAGAAGGAGAAGACCGAGGAGATGTTGAAGGAAAAAGATAAGATTTGAAGATGAAGGAGGAAGAGCTAGAGACCAAGGTAAAGGACAAGAGAAATTGCAGATGGAGTTGAAGAAATTGCAGAAAATGAAGGAGTTCAAGCCCAATATGGTACTTTATTTTTCCCTTTTCCCTGCCTAATCTTCGAATTATGGATGGTTTTTGAAACCTTTTTCTCTCTTCATCAGACATTCCCAAAGGTTCATCTTTGAAAGACAATGAACAGGAGAAAAAGAGAAAAGAAGAAGAAAGAAAAGACCATCTCCACCTTACATTTTATGGTGTAAAGATCAATGGAATGAGGTCAAGAAGGGGAACCCGGAAGCAGATTTCAAAGAGGTTTCAAATATTTTGGGGGCCAAATGGAAGACCATTACAACTGAGGAAAAGAAGCCTATGAAGGAAATATCAGGCAGAGAAGGAAGCTTATCTGCAGGTTATTGCTAAAGAAAGCGAGAGACCGAAGCCATGAAACTCTTTGAAGACGAGCATAAGCAGAGATGGCTATGGAGTTGCTTCAACAGTATTTGCAGTTCAAAGAGGAAGCGGAGAAGGAAACAAAGAAGACCAAGAAAGAAAGGGATCCATTAAAGCCAAAGCAACCAATGTCAGCGTTTTTCTTGTTCTCCAACGAGAGGAGGGCGGCTCTTCTGGAGGACAACAAGAACATTCTAGAGGTGGCCAAAATCACCGGCGAAGAATGGAAGAACATGACGGAGGAACAAAGAGGACATATGAGGAGGTTACTGATTTAAACTTCGTACCTGGAAAACACATCCCAAGCTCCAATTCTCACGTTTGTTTTGTTTTTTGAGTGAAATTGCAGATGGCAAAGAAGAACAAGGAGAAATACATGCAGGAAATGGAGGTTTACAAGCAGAGAAAGAAGGAAGAAGCTGAGAGTGTTAGAAAGGAAGAAGAAGAGATAATGAAACTTCAGAAACAAGAGGCACTTCAATTGCTTAAGAAGAAAGAGAAGACGGAGAATATAATCAAGAAGACCAAAGAGGAGAAACAAAAAAAGAAGCAGCAGCAGCAGAGAAGTGACCCTAACAAGCCTAAGAAGCCTGCTTCTTCATTCATCTTGTTCAGCAAAGAAGCAAGGAAAAGCCTGATGCAAGAGAGCCCAGGAATCAACAATTCCACTGTTAATGCCATGATTTCAGTCAAATGGAGGGTATGATATTGTCCTAAACAACCATTCTTTGGTCTTAAATTTAAAGTACGAGTTCTGGATTAATATTGTGTTATTTGGTGTGTTGGGTTAGGAACTTAGCGAGGAAGAGAAGATGTTTGGAATGGCAAGCAGCTGAAGCAATGGAAGCTTATAAGAAAGAATTGGAAGAATACAACAAATCTGCAGCGGAGAACAAGCAGCAACAGTGAATGCTAATGTTTTGTTGATGTTCAAGTGTTTGTTGAACATCATGTCTTGGATCTAATTGTTTTTAATTCTGATTTTAAGGTTCTAGCAGCAAAATTTAAGATTAAAGTTCTAATATGATGATTTGGTACTAGGATCTAATTGTTTTTCATTCTGATCTTAAGATTCTACCTGCGAAAAATAGGATGAAGTCTATTATAAGTTTTGGTATTTATGATCAATGTCAAGGATCTCTATCTACTATTAACTTGTCTGAAACTAGCAATTGAGATAACTTATCTGTACATTATCTCTAAGATTATCAATGATGGATGATACAAATGATAAAGACCTCTATTTATGTTCAGTTGTTACGTTTAACAACACAAACCAATTTGTACATTATCTCTTATCCTTAGAATCTAAATTATCATAATAATTATGAAGTTACGGAGTTGATTACTAAGTCAGGATAGGATTCTTGTAGAATAGCCTTTTAAAATGTTCCCACGACTGAGTCAAGTCTATTGGATGAAGCTAATGACTTCGTGTGTGTGTGTTCACGTAGCATGTATGAGCTTGCATCAGACTTGCGTCAGTAATCTGTTGGCTTAACAAATCTGTTAGCAGAAGTTATATTGTTTCTGAGTTTGTTATACTGCTATGTGAAGAAGTTAGATTAAAAGCATGGCTATAAATGTCTCTGTTGTAAAACCAGAATTTAATTGAATGAAAGATATCATTTCTGTTAGCCCTGTTTGTTCATTTCTCTATATTCTCAGTATGGTATCTTTTGCCGGTATCATGGTGTGTTCTTGATTGCTTCCGTTGCTAGTTCTCTGAGCACCATGTCTCAGATCGAGCATTTGATGAACATACTGAAGGGGATTCTTAAAGAATACTGGCCCTTTGTAGCCTTTATCTCTGTTATGCGTGAGACCTTGTCCTTGATAGTATCTGTAATATGTTGATCGATGCCGAGACTCAGTTGGCTGGCTTCGATGCATGAGACCTTCGCGTGCATTATTGTCGAATGAGTTGCTGCTTGTGCCTACCATAACGAAAAATTTGCTTTCGGCATCAAAACTTGCTAGGGACAACCATGTGTTCTTTGAGTTTCATGCAATGGATTATTTTGTTAGTGATGAAGTGACAAAGGAGAGAGGAGGAGGATTGTACTCGTTTACTTTGAGTAATAGAATGTATAAGTGTAAGATTGCTGAAGCTAATAATGTGACTAGCGCTTTTGATTCTTTTGAACTATGGCACAGGAGGTTAGGTCACCCTGCAAGATACTCTGGTTAAAGCTTGCAAAACAATTGATGTAAAGGTTGCAACTGATATTAATGAAGTGTGTATTGCTTGTCATATGGGGAAGAGTCATAAACTTCCATTTGGTTCTTCAAATACTGTGTATAATAATCCTTTCGAACTTGTGTTTTTCTGACCTATGGGGGTCTCCTCACGTTTCATCAAACGGATTTCGGTACTATGTTACGTTCGTTGATTCTTGCACTTGCCACACATGGTCTCTTGAAAGATAAGACTAAAGTTGTCACAGCCTTTAGATTATTCCAAATTGGTTAGCAATAAGTTTAATCAGTTTTTCTTATGCTTTTCAAAAGACTAAGTAGAGGGCGTTGTCCCTCGAATTACAAAAGGCTGGAATTGTGCATCGCGTGACATGCATTGTCACATTGTTGAGGTTGCTTTAGTGCTACTCGTTCAGGCGTTTATGTCCATTCGATATTAGTCTTATGCAGTACAGACAGTTGTGCATCTGATAAACATGCTGTCTACAAAGGTTTTGCATGGTATGTCCCCGTTTCAGAAACTGTATGATAAATCCCCAGATTTTAGTTGAATGAAAATTTTGGATGCAGGTTTCCCACCATTTGAGACCTTTTCAACACATAAGCTTGAGTTCAGGTCTCAATCATGTGTTTTTTAGGGTTCAGTAGTCAACACAAGGTTTCTTGTGCCTTGCAAAGAATGACCTAGTGTACATCTCGTGGCACGTAGTATTTGATGAAGCATATTTCCTTTTGCTCATGAGCAGGGCCGGCTCCAAGGGAGAGCACCCTGAGCAACCGCTCAGGGCTCCCAGTTTTTTTTATTTATAATTAGGGCCTCCAATTTTTTATATTTATAATTAGGACCCATAATTTTAAAATTTTATTAAATTTTTAACTTTTATCCTCTTTTTCCATTTCTCTTATTAATTTATTAAATTTTGAATTAAATTTAACTAATTTTTTTATATTTATAATTAAGGTCCCTAATTTTTATGATTCCATAAAAATTTTGTTTTTGACCCTCTTTTTCCATTTCTCTTAATTTTCATTCAATTTTGAATTAAATTTGATCACGCTATTATCATTTTTTCAAATCTTACTCTTTTATTTATCAAATATTCTTTAATTTTTAGTCTTCTTTAATCTCAACTAACAATAAAAATATACAATTCTTTTATTTATTTATTATTCAAAATCAAGCTATGTATCATACATGCATTCAAATTTTTATATTTATTCACTTTTAGTTGTATTTAATGTGTTTTCTTAATAAAATAATAACAATTATATATTTTCACAAAATTTAATCATTTTTTATGATTTATTTATGTAATATTGAATTAATTGTTCAAAGTAATTGAATATACTTTTATTTAAAAATACAAAATTTTGATTTTTCGCTTAGTACTCCGAAATTGTTTGAGACAACTCTGCTCATGAGGCTAATGGAAGTGTTAAGCAGGGTGATTCACGATGCCAGTCACAATCCTTGGCAGTGGTTAATGATGTTCATAAGCTTCAAAGGGCTGTTCTGCACATGTACCTAATGAGGCTAGTTTACGTGACAGCCCAGTAGGTCGTACAAGCCTAGAGTCACTCAACAACAGTACTACTGCTGATAGTAGCACACTTATACTGGATGCAGCAGCTGATGTTGTCTGGGTGGAAGCACTTCTCACTGACCTGGGTGTGCATGAGCGAGAAGAACCAGTCGTCTGGTGTGATAACACCAGTGCCGTGGCACTGTGTGTCAATCCCATGTATTTGCTCACACAAAGCATGTCGACCTCGACCTACACTTTGTGAGAGAGAAAGTAGCAGCACACCAGCTTCGTGTCAACTATGTCCCTGCCATTCATCAGATAACAGATGGGCTGACAAAACCTCTGTCAAAAGGTGCGTTTGAAGTTTTTTGGGGTAAAATATGTGTTCAGTCTTACTAAACAAAGGAAGAAGAGAAGAAAGAGCAGGGGAAATATTGGATGAAGCTAATGACTTTGTGTGTGCGAGTGTTCACGCAGCATGCATGGGCTTGCATCAGCAATCTGTTAACAGAAGTTATACTGTTACCGAGTTTGTTATACTGTTGTGTGAAGAAGTTAGATCAAAAGCTTGACTACAAATACATATGTTGTAAAACCAGGATTTAGTTAAATGAAAGATATCATTTCTGTTAGCCTGTTTGTTCATTTCTCAGTACTAACCAAACCCTGTATGTTGCAAAAACCTTCTTACAGAACTATGTGTTTATGCATTTTAAGTCTAACCTGCGACCCGTAACATAAACATAAGTCACGCATAAAATATAAATTTAAAATTATTTTTTATATTGAAAATTGAAATGTAAATATTTTAAAATGTATCAGTTTGCAATGTTAGTACTTATGATTATTTAGTTTGTATAAGGAAGTTTTAGAAATATTTAGAATATTAAAATTTTAATACTTTTAAACATACATATAAAAAAAATAATGATATTAAAACTAAATAATATTAAAATATAAAATATATAGATATCATTAGATTTTTAAAAATGTAAATATTTTTAATGATATAAAATATAAAATATATATTTGATAAAAATAAAGTATAAATTATTTTATTTTATAGTAAAATCACATGTATTTAATGAAATAAGATTATGAAGAAATTTGAAAAATCACGTCTTTAAGTGGAATTTTTTTTATTGCGTCTTTACGTGGAATTTAAAAGAAGAAGCTGGCTACCAAATTCTACTTTAAAATTTTTCATTTAAATTTTGTTTTGAATCCATTCATCATTTTTACAAAAAAAATTAATTATAAAATTATAAAAATCCCATAAAATGAAATTACCACGAAAACCTCATCCAAGCACATTATGATGAATCATATATGGCAATTTGGATAGGAGATGCCATGATGAGAAATATGAATTTACCTAATTTACATGTTTCTTTTACTATGTGAATAAATGCATTGTCATTACTAATAAATGTAAAAGTTCAGATAGCAAGTTTGTAACGTTGCATGTATTTTAGCCACATGTGTTCTCCTACATCATATTTATTACAAATATCTATTTTTTCTTCTTTTAGTTGATGTATTTAAGAGTCCAGTTAAAAGGAAATATTGTTCTTTTTAGAAGTTTTGAGTTTGAGTATTTGTTTATATAAGATGTATATATGTTGTTAATTGATTAATAAAATTCGAATATATACTACTTTTTAATCACTCCATACTATTTAAAAAAATGTTGTATTTTAAAAAAACACCATCAATGCAATAAGAAATTAGAAAAACCGAATCAATTTTGCAACCTCCCTATTTAGCTTTTGCACCCCTTGGTAACAAATCAAGGCCTTAAAAATATTTAAAATCAATGTGATTAGCCAATGGACCCTAATTTCTTGAGATCTATATGTATATAGGAGTGAATATTCTATCAAGTCGAATAGTAAAATTATGTAACATTCGATTAATGTGATTAGCTAATGAACCTTGATTTGAAATATGTGTGTGTTTATTGTCAGTTGATTAAAAAAATGCGTACAAAACTATATTGTAATCACCTCATGCTAATAAAATATAATTTATATATTATGGTACTAATTAATTTTAATTTAAATAACTCTCTCTAATCATACACGATATATATATATATATATATATATATATATATATATATATATATATATATATATATATATATATATTTATATATATATATATATAATTTAGTCTTTTTTTTCACATATGTAAACGTATGTGTAAGGTTATTAATAAATTAAATATCATCTAAAATTGTATAATATATTTATAATGTTATTTTTCAAACAAGAGAGTTTCAGATCAAAGTATTGATGGAGTATAAAAGAGTCAAGGGACTGATGACAATAAAAATTTGAAAAGAGATGCAATTAAGGCATCAAAATGAATAAAATATAAAATTGAGAGATTAAATTTAAAAAAGACAAATTTGTTTTCAAAAGAAGAAATTAAACTTACATATGTATTCTATAGTGGTAGTGGAGTATGTAGTTCAAATAAGGTCAAAAATAGATTAAAACGAATAAATAGTTGAAGAAAGAAAAACATACAAAATTAAGGGACTAAATAAAAAATAGATAATTTATTATCAAAAATAAATATTGAAGCTACATGGGTATATCCTATATAATTGAGGAGCGTGTGATTCAAGTTTGATCACATTTACCTTAAACCAAAAGAAAATTTGAAAAAAAAAAGAGACAACCACAAAACAATTAAACTGTTAACTTAAAAACAAAAAAAAAATGACATTTTAACTTTTTATTTTTTGATTAGTCAAGCTTTACAAATTTAAAATCTACTAAAAAGCAAAATTTAAATTAAAAAATAAACTTAACTTGAATAATTAAGAATTAAAAAATCATTTTTATAAATCCAATTAATTTTTCTTGACCGATATTCTTGTGTGAACTTCAAACATTAAATTGTAATTATTTAAAGTTAAACATGAACTCAATACTTAAATTAAGTGGTGGGGAACATATTATATTGAAAAAATAATTAAGCATTAACAAAGTTATCCACATCAACCGTTAGTAGCATGACACCTATATTTCAATTATAAAGTATACTTGGATTAAATTAAAGTATTTCATTCACGTGCACGAACCAACTTACCTCACTATTTATAGGAATTATTGTTGTTCCTAAAAGTGATGGGTTCGAGCACCAGTGACTGCAGCAGAGTGATTGAGTGTTTATTGTCAAATGGTTGAGAGTGTTTAAAATATATACTACTTTGTATTTACCTTAGCTTAATAAAAAAGTATTCCATTCACGTAAGATATCCATAATTTTTAATAGGGTAAACTACAAAAATGATCACTTTCGTTTGAGTTTTATAAACTTTTCCATATTGAATTCAAAAAATATATATAAGATTTGGTCATTTTCGTTTCGTTTCAAATAAGATGTGATCACCGAAGGTTGACGGTTATTAAACCTTTAACGATTTGCTGACGTGACATGATAAATATATAAAATTAAAATTACATCATTTCTACGTAGATAATACGTGGATTAAGTTTTTAGTCACTTTCCTTTTATATTTGTATACTTTTGCTCACTAAATTTAAAAACATAAGTTTTAATCACTTATGTTATCGTTTTATTAAGTTTTGGTCATTTACATTATCGTTTTATTAAGTTTTGGTCACTTGGACGTTGGATACCGTTAGTTTGATGACGTGACCTGTTAATAAAATGGATTAATTTTTATTTTAACCCTACACATTAGACAAATTATTGATTATGAGTCTTTTTGTAAATTCAAATTAGTTTAGGGACAATATTTTAATTTATCCATTTTCAATAGTTTTTCCTCAACCCCATTATTGTTCATCTTCTATCTGCTTCTTCTTTAAACATCTCTGCTCCATTGTTCCATTTACCTTCTTTTAAGGACTCATGTTACATTTCAAGAATAATGAAAGATTTCCAACTTCTGATAACAAATAATAACACCACAAGTTCAGAGAAAATGAGAGGGTAAGCATTTAGAGATAAAAGGAAGCTGATTAATCTCAGTTATACAAACTAAAATTCAATTTTCAAATATTGAGATTGTAGAATGTCAAATCCAACTAAGAACAAGAAGACAATCAATGGATCCAAACAACCAAATAATTGGATCCGTGAGTTCATCCACTGAACTCAATCCAAAATCCATGATCTTCAACGTCGAATATTTGTTTTTGCTCAAGAACTAGCAATGTTTCGATTCTAGATCCCTATGAATCACCATTAACCCCTGTGACCTGTGTGATCCGTCGCACCACCGCCACAACTCGGGGCTCCGAGTAACTCGTTTTTGCGACGACCCAATCAAACAACTCACTATCAGATCAGAGCTCCAGTACTACGTGAACACTAGTTTGATCTTCGTAAACATCGTAAAGGTCAATCACGTTCAGATGCGACGAAATGTTCTTGACGATCTTTCGTATCACAAGGATTTCGTTGGTCAACAATGTGTCAGAGATAGAAATATGGTATTGTTTCATCAATCACGCTGCCATTGAAGAAGCTCTAGTTTTTTTTTTGCTCGAGGCGATGGCGTCGTTGTGGTGTTGAATCTTTTCAGAGTTTTAATGGCGAATTTTATGCATTTTTTCACGATCTTCATTACTTCTCTTTATACATTTTCTTACAACTGAGAACCCACATAATTTGACTTCAAATAATTGCAATTACTAATTAGAAACAAGAAGCCTATTGTAATGGAATATAGATGTCTGACGAAGAAACAGGGAGAAGATGATCATTTTTAGGGGTTGGGGAGAATAAATATTAAAAATGGGTAAATTGAAATGTTATCTTTAAACTAATTTGAATTTACAAAAAGACGCATAATCAATATTTTATCTAAAATTTAAGGTATAAAATAAAAATTAAACCATTTTACTACTAGGTCACATCATCAAACTAACGAAATTCAATGCCCAAATGACCAAAACTTAATAAAACGATAACGTAAGTGACCGAAACTTAATAAAACAATAACGTAAGTGACCAAAACTTTTTTCCCTAAATTTGGAGAGTAAAAGTCTACATATATGAAAGGAAAGTGACAAAAATCTAATATATGTATTATCTACGTAAAAATTGTGTAATTTTAATTTTATATATTTATCGTACCACGCCAGTAAACCGTTAAAGGTTTAACGGCCATTAATCTTTGGTGAATACATCTTAATTAAAACGAAACGAAAGAGACCAAATCTTATGTATTTTGAATTCATTGAGGAAAATTTTATAAAACTCAAACAATCTATAATTTACCCTTTTAAATATTTGTTTTACCATTATTCAAAACAACTTAGATATCACACAAATTAAACTATCTCAGTAATTAAATAGATGATTGTGATCCTTTAAAATTTCAAATTCGAACACTAATAATTGTAAAATATTTTAACATTATTGTTGAATTATTGATAATTTTTAAAATAAATACTATCTTTTATAGTTACTCTAGATTAATAAAAAAATAACTCGGTATCCATGTGATTGAATTAAAAGTAATTATTCAAGTATGAAACCGAAGCGGTTCAACCATTCAAGGACGGCAGTCAAAATCAAATTGCTACCTCTTAACTGCCTAAATTAATTTTATATTTTCATTTATACTCGCTTTCAAATTAATAAGATCAAATAATTCATTAAGTGATTTCATACATAAAAAATATCATTTTTAAATTTTTTTAATTTAAATAATTATATACTAAAATATTTAAATAAATAATATCTTATAATTAATATAATAGATATTTATTATGAGGATCCTTTTAGTCCCGTCTATTTTTTTCAACATTAAAATTTAAACCTTAAAATTATTTATAATACATAACATCACATCTCATTAAAGTAGTTAACAATTCTATTTCATCCTAAAAAAGAAGAAAATAGTTAATAATTGTAAATAATCTTTCAAACAAATTTATAACATGAAAATAATTTTATTCAAACATAGGAAGTTTAAATAATAATATTTAATATTTATTTAAAGTACAATTAATAATTATTATATTTTCGAGAGAACCTTTCAAAAAATGTTAGCTCAAAATTTTCAACCAAGACCTCTTAGGTTTGAGATAACTATATTGTATAGATAAGACAAGACTTCTAATAAATATACGTGATTTATTAGAGTGAAATTCAAAAATTTTACAATTAGATTTCTTTAACCAATGATACCTACGACACTTGCGAACAATCATAATTATTTTATGTCTAACCCCTTAAGTTATAATTATTATAAATATCTTTTGTTCACAACTGAAAGAAGAGAATTTACTATTGTCAACACACATTTTTTGTCCTACTAGGATTTAAACTCCTAAAAATATGATAGAATTTTAGGATTCAAACTCCTAAAAATAGGATAAAATTTTGCTAGGATTCAAACTCCTAAAAATAGGATAGAGTTCTACTATTATTTAAATTCCTAAAGATAGGATCCACAAGCACTATAAATAGCCATTGTAACTCACCATTGTAAGACACGATTTACACACAAAACACAGAGGAAAGCACGGAAAATACAAAGGCAAAGCTGTCGCAACCATATTTCGGTTGGGCCCCGGAATTGGGCTTCGACTTAGGAAAATGGATTGGAGTCGCCACCGATTATTTATTTAAAAATAAATGGGTTGATCGGATACCCTATTTCTTACCTGATCTGCGTCTTACCAGAAATATGTCGGGCTCGGGAGTCGGTTACGGTCAAGGAAGGATTAGCACCCTTGAACCGCCCTTTCGGTACTACGTAATTTCCAGTTGTCTTAATTAAGAAAAATAACAAGTTAAATATGGTTGCGACAGCTTGGCGACTCCGCTGGGGACAGGTAAGTGAGTCAGGCTAAGGTAATTTCCAGTTGTCTTTTTAACGAAAAAGGTAAGTTTGAATTTTAAGGCAATTTTTCGATCCTTATTACTTACTTTTGATTACATTTTTGAGTAAATAGTTGTACTGATTGTTTTCTAATAATTTCAGCTTTCTAAACTTTTTCATCTAAAGGCTCTATACCCGAGCTCCAAACCCTATTTAAGTGGGGGTGAAAGCGACGCCTTCGTGTGAATTTATTCTCCGTATGGGCCTAGCAAGTAACTTTCGGGATTCATATACCTTATGCCTTCGTGTGAATTTATTCTCCGTATGGGCATAAGGGAATGTATCCTCCCGAGTTTAACTTAGTCCACACAAGCCTGTGATGGGTTTAGGACTAAGGGTCTGGCAAGCCCAAGGGGGCACCGGCAAGGATAACTCGGGTACCCTTTTTTTTAGAACCTAAACCGGGAGACTACAAGGAGTTAGAGCCCACCCCAAAACCTCATTCCAAACCCTACGATGCCGGAATTATTTCCTACTTTACTTTCTGTTCAAGCATGTGAACTAGAAATTATGCGGTTAGGACTTGTTCAAAATCAACTTGCGGGATAGAGATCATGTTCAGGTAGGAATAATAAGCATGTGAGGTAGATATCATGTGGGGTAGGACTTTCATTTTATGATCATTTTTTATTATTTTTCACCTCACTAACTTTTCATCTTTTTTTTATTTTATTTTATTTTCATCACTTGCATCATTCAAAAGAGGTCATTGATCCACTAAAACGTGTTTGTTAAAGCTCGAATAATCTGAATCCATGGACAAAGGTGTTGTAATACAAGAGATGAAAATACGAGGATAGTCTACAAGGCGACTATGTCACATTCAATCCAGAAGATGTGGTGCCCACAATTGAAGAGTATATCACTCTGCTGCATTATAAAGGACTCAGAATGAACCGGGTCTACATCAAGCACAATGAAAGCTTATCTTTGAAGAACTGACTGGCAGAGGTTGCAGGGGCAGGATGAAGGTTATGTATCTTGGAAGTCCCTTTGAACACGACAATGGCAAAATGATAGCTGAAATTGGAGACCATTGCTGGCGAATTCAAGAAACATATTAATGAACTTCACATAGTTCCTATCAATTAAGGGCTCCAATGACGAATTCGTTGGGAACAGGCTCAACAAAAGTAAATGCTCGAGATGCGATCATTCGAGACTTCTTGGACCAGTACAAAAAACAACTCAACATTTTCACGGTTCATCCAGAGAGGTCGGAGCGGTTCGACAGGTTATTCAACCGGTGAAAGACGAAAGCAAAAGATTAGTCAACATGTCAGAAGCTGTCAGGATATTTTTGTCTCTTAAAAGATAAAACATTTTTGTCCCCAATAAGGATTATTCATAATAACAGGCACATTTCTTGGGATCAATGCCTCGAACATTTCATGCATTCTTGCATTTTTGCATCTTCATCTACATTTTTAAGCATTTTCATAAACATGAAATTAAGTCACGGAGGATTCGATGAAGTGGTATTAACCACATTACACCATATGAAAGCAAGATTTTAACAATTAAAGAAAAACTAAAATCAGTACAGGGGGAACTGGATCAGCTGATTGTAGGACTAAGCCTGCCAGGATGATCTGAGAGAAAAAAGTACCCATCTCCTAAGGGCTACAATGTTAAAGCTGTTGCCACATAAGGATCCCCAAACATTCCTCTGAAAATTGTAAGGCACTGAAGCGCAAGATCCAAACTCTGATGGATTCAGGGGCATGGACAGCCGAAGAAGGGGGCATGGCATATACCATTTGCACTTAGAAGATTGTTTTGTTTGAACACGCCTCTAATCTTTCATGTTAAACGATTGAAGTTATGCTACTTTCTAAGGTGGAGCAATTGAGCAAATTTTAATCTTTAGTTCTTCGAATATTAAATGAATTAAGGATTCTTTTAACTCTTCAAGAATTATAGATTTTTGACATATGACAAGATTAGACCTTTCTTATCATGTCTCAAACCCCAAAATGAAATACCTTAATCATTACCAAAAAGACCAAATTTTGACATAACTTCCCTTTGAAATTCTTGAACATTGTCTTTATCTTTTTGATACACCCATACCTTTCTTTGAGTCAAATAAAGTCACACCATTAGACTCAAAATTGACATTTTAATACCCAAGGCATTGAGTTGTTCATTTGAACATGAGCATTCTTCTAAGACATAATTTGGGGCATCTCGCCGGGAGCCTGAACATTGAGATATGTTGGGAGCAAGGAGCAAAAAAACAATTCATTCGAAATAATTCTATCACGCATTAACTACACTGCTTTCATGTGAATGAAATTAATCCTGAAAATCTATCCCCCTGGGGATACCTCTTCTGTGAGGACTTCCATGTATGAAATGATGAACGGCTTTCTTTCTTTATCCCTTTACAACAGGAGAAAAATATATCCCTTGTGTCCCCTTTGAGCCTGTAGTTTTTCTTCTGATTCAACCCTAACCAAGGATCACCCTCCACATTGGGGGGCAAGGTGGAGAAATCTGCTCACATGAGTGAAGACATCAATCAAAAGGAGACACCAAAAGGTGGACCAAATGGCAAGTGCGAAGATCCAATCAAGAACAAAAAAGAAAAGAAGCAAAAAAGCAAAAAAAAAAACAAAGAAAAGAGAAACAAGAACAAAAGAAAAAAGAGCAAAAATCAAAAAGAAAAAGGGACAAAAAGCACATGCAAAGATTCCCTAAAGATAAATGGCACATCAAGCTTCAAACTATGAGATTGATCAAGCACAATCATTCTCGAATCTCTGAATCACTTCACTCGAAGATCATGGAACATCCAGAGAAAATCCAGAGAAACACATATGAGCAGATCCATTTTGAGCAAGACAAGATCGATGGCATCAGAATGAATTGATCCTTGGTTCAATACCCTGAAACACTTATTTGGGCCTATTTATCCTTTTCTTTCATAACCACGAACCCTGGCCTACATTACGTGCCTTAAAAGTCCCTTCTAATCATACATGGATTTCTAAACAGAAGAGACTATCTTCAGATTTCATCCCGCCCATCAGGATTAATCTTTGTTTGCAAAAAAAAAACAATGTAATTAATGTATGGTAGAGAAAAATAACAAAGGGGGGTTCAAGACATAAATCCTGAATAACGTCTTGAAACCAAAGGAGGATTCGAGTTGAAAACCTGAAAAGGCGGCTCGAATATAAAAATTGTGCAACTGAGGTGATCACACAAATTCCTTGATAAGGCATCGCACTATCCGAGTGTGACAACGAAGGTTGGGAGTCAGAGAACACTTCCAGTAGAGAAGCATGCAAGCTACCCCATCAATCCTTTGAGCATGCAAGCTACCCATCAATCCTTTGAGCATCAAATGCCAAACCTTTGACCAAACATAATAACCTGAGTTTTTTTTATCCTTTCCTTACTTAACCATTTCCCAAAGATACCTTTGATCTTGACACTTGTCAAATGGCTATAATTTATTGAAGGATTAACATTGTAATTAATTCTTTGATATCCGATGAACTCTAGTTTTATGATTCGTCTCAATTTTAAAACCGTGAAAGTGACAATATTTTCAAAACTTTAGATCAAACATTTTTCAAAACTCTTTTAATTGATATTAAAAGAG
Source organism: Hibiscus syriacus (assembly GCF_006381635.1). Classification (NCBI taxonomy): domain Eukaryota; kingdom Viridiplantae; phylum Streptophyta; class Magnoliopsida; order Malvales; family Malvaceae; genus Hibiscus; species Hibiscus syriacus. Next base: position 17,730 of record NW_024062317.1, on the reverse strand, counting down.
AAAGAAAAATAATTTTTTCAAACAAGACAGTCTCTCTAGAGTGGATCTTGGTAAATGACATGTGACTCTCAAACACAAAGCTCATGCTTAGAATCAATGATGAAGCAAGAAATGAGGAACATTTGGGGTATCTTTGAAGATTCAACATCAAATATTGGGGTATTTTTGGATATTGAGGCATCTTTGGGGATTCAACATCCTAATACGAATTATCAGACATTTTTCAGGAGATAAAATATAACCAATTCATGTTACATGCATCTTATGCATACATTTTAGAGCGTCATATCTATCATTTTCTTTCCACGTACATAATTTTTACAGCTTTAGAGTCAAGTTCGACTTCAAGACGAAGGATACTCGATTCAAAAGCACCTTTACAGATTGATGTCGGTTGCTTAGCTCAGCAGTAAGAAGCTACACTTCAACCAACTCGACAGATAGAAAGATCGACATTCATTTTTAGATTCGACATTTCCAATATAAATTCTGTCTCGCTTGAGACAGTCTCATTTAATGCAGATGATTATCTCACTTGAGATTACTTTTTTAAAACAGACTTTGTCTCACTTGGGACTGTTTTACTCGAAAGAAGATTTATTTCACTCATGATTGTTTTTCTTAAAACAAGATTTGTCTCGCTTGAGACCGTTTTCACTAGAAGAGTTTTGTCTCTCTTGAGACAGTTTCCCTTGAAACAAAATATTTGAATATGTTTTCTTTGAAACAAATTCCGTCTCCCTTGAGACAGTTTCTTTTGGAACTAAGTTTTGTCTCTCTTGAGACAGTTTCTCTTGAAACAATTTTCGTCTATCTTGAGACAGTTTCCCTTGAAACAAAACCTTTGAATTTATTTCCCCTAAAACAAATTTTGTCTCCCTTGAGACAGTTACTCTTGAAACACAAAATCTTCAAATTTATTTCCCTTAAAACATAATTTTGTTTCCCTTGAGACCGTTTCTCATGAAACAACAGATATCTTCGAGATCGTTTCCCTTGAAACGAATTCTATCTCTTTCAAGACAACTTCTTTTGAAGCATCATCAGAACCGTTACACTCAGCTCAGGCACATACTTGAGATGGTCGAGAAGTATTTCTCAAATCAAAAATAGAATGTGCACATCAGATTTGAACATTTGAAGAATTCAAGATCAGGGATCAAAATTTGAAGATTCAAGAATCAAGATTCCAGACAGGCAACTGGAGATCGAGATTTCTCTCCAGAGCCCCAAGATAACATATGTTGCATATGCATTTTAGGCACACCTAAGAGCATTGCATCCATAGCATCACATATATGCATAACTTTTTCAGGTTTTAGCTAGAGTCAATTTCAACTTCGCGGCGAAGGATATTGCACTCAAAGCGACACAATTTGCTCGAGAGTGGATTTCAATTTCACGACGAATGATATCTAGCTCGAAGCTAAACTTCACAATAAAGGGGTCTCCACGGTTTCAACTTCACGGCGAAGGGAATTGTGTCCACCCGCAACATACAATACTTGGATTTTAACTTCACGACGAAGGATATTCAAGTCAAGGCTCAACTTCACAACGAAGGGGCCATCCACGATTTCAACTCCACGACGGAGGATATCGTGGCACTCGAGACAACACAAGTTCAACTTCACAACGAAGGGACGGCTGGTTGTCAACCAACAACTTCTCAATTTCAGAGCCAATTTCAACTTCACAACGAAGGATATTGGACTCCAGACAACGCAAGTTCAACTTCACGACGAAGGGACCGCTGGTTGTCAATAAACAATTTTCCCAATTTCAGAGCCAATTTCAACTTCACAACGAAGGATATTGGACTCCAGACAATGCAAGTTCAACTTCACGACGAAGGGACCGCTGCTTGTCAACAACAACTTTCCAATCTCAGAGCCAATTTCAACTTCACAACGAAGGATATTGGACTCCAGACAACGCAAGTTCAACTTCACGACGAAGGGACCGCTGCTTGTCAACAAAATTTCATTCAGAGCCAATTTCAACTTCACAGCGAAGGATATTGGACTCCAGACAATGCAAGTTCAACTTCACGACGAAGGGACCGCTGCTTGTCAACAACAACTTTCCAATCTCAGAGCCAATTTCAACTTCACAACGAAGGATATTGGACTCCAGACAACGCAAGTTCAACTTCACGACGAATGGACCGCTGCTTGTCAACAAAATTTCATTCAGAGCCAATTTCAACTTCACATCGAAGGATATTGGACTCCAGACAATGCAAGTTCAACTTCATGACGAAGGGACCGCTGTTTGTCAACAACAACTTCCCAATCCCAGAGCCAATTTCAACTTCACAACGGAAGATATTGGACTCTTCAACTTCACGACGAAGGGACCGCTGCTTGTCAACAAAATTTCATTCAGATTCAATTTCAACTTCACAACGAAGGATATTGGACTCGAGACAACACAAGTTCAACTTCACAACGAAGGGATGGCTGGTTGTCAACAAACAATTTCCCGGTTCCAGAGCCAATTTCAACTTCACGACGGAGGATATTGGACTTGGAACAATGCTACTTACTTGGATTTCAACTTCACGACGAAGGATATCCAACTCAAAGAAAGATTATCTGCCATCAAAATTGTCGAGTTCGACTCCATTCAGCTCGATGACACATCAATCACACTACTTTCCGGTTGCAGTCGAGGTTTTCAAGTCGAGAAGAGGACCTGGGTTAGCCGTGCCTTAGTGACAAGCAACCATTTTCAAACAGCATAGCTTAAGTCAAGAAAAAGCTATCTGTCAATGAAGATTTCTGAGTTCGATTCCGATCCAAGGTCTTTAAACCGAGAAGAAGACCGAAGGGTAACGGGAAGCCACGTGCAGATTCAAATTCCGAACTACGGCTTTAATTTCATATCATTTCAAGATGAACTCGACTTCACAATGGAGGAGTCATCCGTAACTCAATTCGACAGGGAGTTATTGAAACATCAGAGTTAATTTTCAACTCCACTGAACGAAAAGTGTGTCTTTTAATCTTTGCCCTATCCCCGTTACACGACTATGGGCAAAGAGGGGCAGCTGTCAACACACATTTTTCGTCCTACTAGGATTGAAACTCCTAAAAATAGGATAGAATTTTAGGATTCAAACTCCTAAAAATAGGATAAAATTTTGCTAGGATTCAAACTCCTAAAAATAGGATAGAGTTCTACTATTATTTAAATTCCTAAAGATAGGATCCACAAGCACTATAAATAGCCATTGTAACTCACCATTGTAAGACACGATTTATACACAAAACACAGAGGAAAGCATGGAAAATACAAAGGCAAAGCTGTTGTAAACGATTCGAAAAGGAAATAAAAGGTAGCATTTTCTTTTTTCTTTCTTTTGCATGTGCACGTTATTTTTCTTGAGATTTGGTTCGAATAACCCAAAACGTGGGTTGTGCCGATGACCAAAATGGGTGGGGTTTCGAACCTAGATCTACCCCGAGGCTTATTTTTAAAAACCGGTTTGATTTTCGGTAAAAGGAGGGGAGGAGCTTTTTAAAAATCTATATTAGTCCCTTTATTTATTATATGGATATTTTATTCATTTATTTTTATTATTCATGTTATTATTATTATATATATATATATATATATTAAATTATTTTCATTTTGATTTTTTTACTATATTTTATTATTATTATTATATATATATTTCTTTAATATTCTACTTATGAGTCTATTATTACTATATATATTGTAATTATCTTTATCTAGTCATATATTTTTTTATACTTTTAATGGTTGATTTATATACCTATTATTAATATATATATATATTCTTAATTATTTTTATTTGATTATTTTTTTTATTACGTAATATATCTTATAACTTTATATATATATATATATATATATATATTTCGTTTTTTATTTATTATTATTATATTATTTTTAAAAAAAAATCTTGTGTCTTTATCATTATTATTATTAAACATTATATTATATATTACTAACCTAGAGGACCCATTTTTTTGTCTTATTTCTGACTAAAGCCCCTCACTTTCGGTGAAGTGAGAGGGTAACTTTTCTATTTTTTAATACTTTGATGTATATATATATATATTTTTCCTTTTTCAAATATTACTATATATAATTATTACTTTACTATTTTTTTCCTTTATCTTATTTATTTATTTTATTTATTTTATTTTTCTCTTTTACTTTATTTGTTTTATTTACCTTGTTTATCTAACACATTTCTCGATTTTTTAAGGATATTTTCAAATCAATAAAGGGTAAGTAATTGGGGTCGAAACTTTACCTTTTAATTTAACTTGTTATTTTTCTTAATTAAGACAACTGGAAATTACGTAGTACCGAAAGGGCGGTTCAAGGGTGCTAATCCTTCCTTGACCGTAACCGACTCCCGAGCCCGACATATTTCTGGTAAGACGCAGATCAGGTAAGAAATAGGGTATCCGATCAACCCATTTATTTTTAAATAAATAATCGGTGGCGACTCCAATCCATTTTCCTAAGTCGAAGTCCAATTCCGGGGCCCAACCGAAATATGGTTGCGACAACTATCTTTCTAAAACTCTTTTATTATTGAAGACACTAAATTTCATCATTCATTATATTATATAATATAGATTTATATTATAAATTATATTATATATCCATTTATATCTAATACATTTATTTACATTTTTTTCAGGGCCCAACAGTGGACCAAACCCAAGTCCCACGTGACCCAACAGCAGCCCAAGTCAAGAAACCCTATGGCAAATTAGGGTTTCAGCCGCCTCTCTCCACCAGCACAGCAGTCCTTCTCTCGCACGCCTCCATCACGTCCCCAACAGTCCGAGTCCTCCGGCGCAAGAATCACAACCATCATCAACAACCCACATTAGTATTTTACTCGAATTAGAACACTAAATAGGCTGGTATTTTCACTATAAATAGAGATGTAAATTGAACACTAAAGGGGAGGAAATACTCACACGAAAATCATACGAAAAAATACAGAGGAAAAAGGGTGGTTTTCGAATCGAAGAAATATATACAGAAAGATTCGAACATTGAAAGAAAACAAAGAGGAGAGAAGAGCCATTTTCGAACACAAAGGGAAGCAACCAAACAAAAAATATTTTTACCATCGATCCGAAATACCAGACAGAAAAAAGGAAAACAGGTGGAAAAGCTCAAAAGCTTTACCGGTCTTCTTCGAGGGTAGTCATCGCGTCTTCGCCGGAACTCAAAACCTTCAAGCTTTCGAAGGAGGCGTGAGTACACAACAGACGGGTTATGTTCGTGGTATTTATCTCAGAAGGTGAGAGTTTATTTTGGTTTTAAAAGCACCCAGCCGGAACCCATTGTCTTGGGGCAGGAGAATCATCTTTTTCCTTTTGTTTTTATGCGTTAGGGGTACTGTGCATGATAATTGTAAAAGGGAGTATTCACGCATACAACCATTATAGTTTGAATGATTTCTTATTTGGATCATGAGATGAATATGCTCTTATTTTAAGCATCTTATTCCATGTTTATTTCATTTTGGTCCTGAGTCTCTTTTAGTTAGTTTAGTGTTTTTATGACTTTTCGAATCATGCACATATTTTTATTTTATTATTATTGTCATATATTTGTTATTATTTTCTTTTATTTAATTATTTTCCTATATGATATTACCTATATATATACTTTTTGTATTTTAATTAAATATATTTTATATATATCTAATTTGGACTATATGTCCTAGAAGGGGCCGCTTTTGTCTTCAATCAAATTTTCCCCCAACTTTCGGTGGAGTAATTGTGGGGGTAGGTTTTATTTTTAAATATTTATTATTTATTATGTATATATGTTTATTTGTTTGGTTTTGATGTATATATTTCTTATTACTATATATATATTTTCTTTTCAAATTGTACTATATGTACATATTATTTTTTCCTCATCTTATTTATTTAGTTATCTATTTATTTATTTTTCTTTATTTTTCTTTATCTTTGATTTATTTACTCATATTTGTTTATTTATCTATCCATTTATTTATGTATATTGTCTTTGCTTTTTTATCTCGTTTTATTCTTTTTCCCCTTTAGTTTATTTTCTTTATGTTATTTGTTTTCTTCAATCTAACACGTTCACTTTTAAAGGGTACAACTTTCAAATCAATCTACGGTAAGTAATTAGGACTAGAGTCTTACCTTGTAATTTAAACTTATATTTTTCTTAATTAAAGACAACTGGAAATTACATAGTACCGAAAGGGTGGTTCAAGGGTGCTAATCCTTCCTTGACCGTAACCGACTCCCGGATCCGACACATCTTTGGTACGACGCAGATCAGTTAAGAAATAAGGTATCCGATCAACCCATTTTTTATAAAATAAATGATCGGTGGCGACTCCAATCCACATTTTTCAAGTCGAAGCCCAAGTTTGGGCCCAACCAAAAGGCGGTTGCGACAGCTTGGCGACTCCGCTGGGGACACAGGTAAGTGAGTCAGGCTAAGGTAATTTCCAGTTGTCTTTTTAACGAAAAGGGTAAGTTTGAACTTTAAGGTAACATTTCGATCCTTATTACTTACTTTTGGTTATATATTTTTCGAGTAAATAGTTGGACTGACCGTTTTCTAATGATTTCAGCTTTCCAAACGTTTTCATCCAAAGGCTCTATACCCGAGCTCCGAACCCTTTAAGTGGGGGTGAAAGCGACGCATTCGTGTGAATTTATTCACCGCATATGCCTAGCAAGTAGCCTTCGGGATTCATATACCTTATGTCTTCGTGTGAATTTATTCTCCGCATAGACATAAGGGAATGTGTCCCCTCGAGTTTAACTTAGTCCACACAAGCCTGTGATGGGTTTAGGACTAAGGGTCTGGTAAGCCCAAGGGGGCACCGGCAAGGAGAACTCGAGTACCTTTTAGAACCTAAACCGGGAGACTTTTGAAGAAAGCCTACCCCAAAACCACATTCCAAAACCTAGGGCATTGTTTACCTAACCATGTTTTTGTCCCTATGCTTTTTCCCCTTTGACATTTTTTTTCTTTTTTCATTTATTTATTTATTTCTACTTTTACTAACTTGTTACCTTTGTGTTTGTTTTTTTAGCATTTGCATCATAACAAGAGGCCATTGATCCCTAAAAAGACGTTCATTACGCACAAAATAATCTGAATTAATGGATAAAGGTGTTGTAATACAAGAGATTAAAAACCCTGAGGTACGACTATGGTCCGAGAAGACTCAGAAGGAAAAGGGAGACAGTCTTCAAGGCAGCTATGTGTCAGAGCTGGTTAGCTACGCCTCGATCAGCCTAAAGCAGAATGACGTACAAGAGCTTCGGGACATCTGGGATAGTTGGAAGAATGAGGTGAAACAGAAGTTCAGCCAACGGTACGGTGATATTGCACTTTTGCTTCATGTTAAGATTGATGAGCCCTTAATTAGAGCTTTGGTTCAATTCTGGAACCCGGGATACAGTTGCTTCACCTTTAACCGGGAAGACATGGTGCCCACCATAGAAGAGTACACTACACTGCTGCATTGTGAAAACATCAAACTCGAGCGGGCCTACCTTAAGCACATTAAAAGTCAACCTTTCAAAAATGCACTAGCTAAGGTTGCCGGAGTTGATGAAAAATGGGTAACTGACCGAGCTCGATGTAAGGGTAGTGGAGAAGGAATCGCTTGGCTTCATATCAAACAACTAATGAAGCACCATCCCCGATGAGTGGAAGATAATAGACCTGTTTGCATTAGGTCTGTATGGTCTAATTTTATTTCCAAAGACCTTAGGATACATCGATGCCACCGTAGTGGAGCTATTCGAACAACTCTCGAGAAGAGTCAATCCAGCACCAGCCATCTTGGCTGAGACCTTTCGATCTCTCAATCATTACCGAAGAACTGGCGGAGGAAGATTTTCCGGGTGTGTTCAACTCCTTCAGGTCTGGATTCACAGCGACTTCTGGAAGACTAACGGGGTTGCCTACCGCCGTTTCAGCACCACCTATTCACCTCTAGGTGAATTCATCACCTTGAAATGGCATGAAGGCGCTTCGAAAGAAAAATGGATGAAGGTCTTTACGCATCTTCAGGACCGGGATATTGTCTGGAGAGCCCCCCTGGCTATTTCTCAGTGACGTTCTTTTCCGATGTGGTGACTCTGACACTGTGACCTTACTTGGACTTTGGGGAGCAGTCGGGTATGCTCCGCTATTAGCACTTAGACAATATGGAGCACGTCAGTTTGTCCCAGCAACATGCGGGTTGGCTAGGTCAGAGTTTGAGTATCACGGCGACAGCTATAAAAAGATGATCAAAGAAGCAGCCGATTCGTGGAGGAAAGTATTCCGGATGGATGTTGTAGCTGCCAGAAGCATGCTCACTCCAGATTATGTGGAGTGGCGAAGATTAAGAAAGAATGACAACATCCCTGTGCCAGACTGTGATGACACCCGGACCATGGAAGAACATCTCAGGCATGTCCCTTCTGAACTCGAGATAGCCAAGACCGAGTTTGAAGCAGTGAATAATGAGCTGAAGCAAAGGATAAAGGAACTTGAAGCTGAACATTATCAGTGGAAGCTTGATGCTGACTCTCAGAAAGATCGGGCAGAAAAATTGGAAAAAGAACAAAAAAGAGTCCGTTTTGAGCTCGAAGACTTGAGAAAGGGGTATCAAGATAAGGTCAAGGATAACTCCAAGTTGAAGGTAACCTCTGAATACTGGAAAGACGAAGCTCATAGCCTGAAAAGGAAGTTTGAGGGGCTTGATGAGAAAGCTTGGAAAGAACAAATGAAGACTGCCCAAAGACGCTTGGCAGATAGTCAATATCAGAACCAGCGCTTGAGAGTTCGGATAGCTGACTTAGAAAAAAGACATGAGAAAGATGACAAGACAATAGCTGAGTTAGAAGCTATTGTAGATGGGTTCAAGAGGCAAGCAAATGAGCTTCAGATAGTGCCTTTCGACGGAGGATTACAATGGCGTTTCCGTTGGGAACAAGCACAGCGAAGGGTGAGGGCCCGAGACGCAACCATCCGAGATTTCCTGGATCAAGTGCAAAAAGCAGCCTGTCATCTTCACGGCCTAGCAAGGGAAGCTGGTGTGGTTCGACAAGGCATTCAACCAGTGACAGATGAAGGCAGAAGACTTGTCAACCTACTGGAAGCTGTTCGGGGTCTAGAAGATTTAGTCCAAATGTACCTTTAATCTGTTTTTTTATATCTCTTAAAAGATAAGACATTTTTGTCTGAACAAGGGTTATTTATAATAATGAACACTTTTCTGGATCAATGCCTCCAATTGCATACATCATGCATTGCATCTCTTGCATTTTATATTTCATGTTTTTTCCATGTTTTTACATTCGTATTAACTAACAGAACATGTCTCAGACATCGAGCTTACCACCACAAGCATCAGATACACATCACCCGCACAATACTCGAGCAAAAAAGAGACAAATGGAAGCCAGAATGGAGAAAATCGAAGAGCACATGGCAAGACTTCAAAAGGAACTAGAAGATAAGATGGCTCAGAACAGTGAAAGTACTCTTGAGTCCATCAAGAAAAATCAGGAGTCCTTGGTCGACCAAATCGTAGCCAAGTAGTCAGGTCTACAGCAAGCTAGTGCATCAGGGGGCATCTCTTCCGAGGGGGTGGCCATACCACCAACCCCGCAAGTGGTTCTCTCACCCGGAATATTACCCGGGGACGCATCTGCTACTAAAGGGAAAGCAGCACTACCCGGGGACTCATTCGCTACCAAAGCGAAAGTTGCACCTGCTGTGAAGATACAAACTTCTATAATCATCCCTGATGATCATCCGGATGATTATAATGTCCCAGACTTTGATGAGGAAGATAAAGCTAAAAAGATGGAAGAAAAGATAAAAATTTTAGAAGATCAAATAAAGATGGTCAGGGAGACCATGATTATTATGGAGTGGACGCAATGGAGCTGAGCCTAGTTCCAGACTTGGTGCTTCCACCAAAGTTTAAAGTTCCTGAGTTTGAAAAGTTCGACGGGAACAGTTGCCCTTCAGCCCATATCACTATGTTCTGCCGAAAGATGACAGGATATGGCGGGAATGACCAACTCCTGATCCATTGTTTTCAGGAGAGCCTGTCCGGTTCAGCTATTCGGTGGTACAACCAGCTTAGCCGAACTCATATCAAGACGTGGAAAGACTTAGCCAAGTCTTTCTTGGAGCAGTATAAGCATATCAACGATATGAGACCAGACCGGGTCATGTTACAAAGCCTAGAGAAGAAACACAATGAGAGTTTCCGACAGTACGCACAGAGATGGAGGGATTTATCTGTGCAAGTTCATCCCCTTGGATGAAAAGGAAACAAGAAAGCTGTTTGTACAGACCTTGAAGGCACCTTACTTCGGGCACTTGGTAGCAATGACGTCGGGAAGTTTCTCAGATTTGGTCATGGCCGGTGAAATGATCGAGTTGGCCATTAAACAAGGAAAGATTGAGGGAGGAGACTCCAGTAAAAAACCTCCCATGAAGAACAAAGAGCGAGAGATCAACAATGTAAACACCTACAGTGTCAGCAAGGGAGTTACGATCTCAAGCTCAAATTCCACAGCAGCTGTACCATCCGGTACTTCTAGACAGAACCAGAGAGAACCGAGAAGAGAAAGGGAAAGGGAGCAGTTTGACCCCATTCCCATGACGTATAAAGAATTATACCAACAGCTCTTCGACACTCATGCAGTGTCGCCTTATCCTATGAATCCAATAAATCCCCCTTACCCGAAATGGTATGACGAGAGCGCTCACTGCGAATACCATGGCGGTGTGCAGGGGCATTCGATTGAAAGTTGTCTCGCATTCAAGAGACTTGTGCAAAGAATGAGAAACAAGAATTGGATCGTTTTCAACTCCGGAGCACCAAACGTCGCCCAGAATCCCTTGCCCAATCATCAGGAGACAGGAATCAATGTTATTACTACTGAAAGGGGAAGGAGAATTAAATCAAGTGTTTCAGAAATCAAATCTCCTTTGGCTTGGGTATGGAGCCAAATGGTAAAGGCAGGATTTCTTGCACCATATCCAGATACGACAGAAAATGAAGACGGTAATCATTGTTATTACCACAACAAAAAAGGGCATAAAGTGCAAGATTGCCCGGAGTTCAGATTGTTAGTACAGCTCATGATGGATCGAAAGGAGCTAGAGTTTTACGAAGAAATTCAAGATTCTTTGGAAGCAGACGTTTGTGCCACCGGAGAATCATCAGATAGAAAATTTGGTAGGGGTAGTCCTTTGATAATTACCCCTAAGGCAAGCGTGACAGTGACAACACCAGCCAAGGTGGTAATCTCTGCACCGCGGCCTTTTCAATATAAGGACAATCGGCAAGTGCCATGGAAGTACGAGTGTCAGGTGAGCACTTCCGGAGGAGGTAATAGTAAAGTGGGGCAAAGACCACTGGAGCCATTCAAAGAAGATGTGCTAGTCGTCAATGAACCTATAAAGGAGGAAGAAGCTAAAGAGTTCCTCAAGATCTTGAAGCACAGCGAGTACAACATTGTAGAACAGCTCCACAACTTACCTACACGTACTTCAATGCTAGCACTATTTTTAAGCTCGGAAGCACACCGAGAAGCGTTGTTGAATGTCCTTAACCAAACGTTCGTGCCACAAGACATACCAGTCAGCAAGATGGATCGACTGGTAAACAATATTCAAGCTGATAATCTCATCTCGTTTTCGGATGATGAGATTCCATCAGGAGGAAGAGGCCGAACGAAGGCGTTACACATTACTACCTACTGTAAGGGGCACGCTTTACCAAGTGTCTTAATCGATAATGGTTCAGCCTTGAACGTGATGCCTTTGATTACATTGAAGAGGCTACCAATAGATACCTCTCATATGAGAGCTTGTCAGAATGTGGTCCGAGCATTTGATGGGACCAAAAGAGAGGTAATCGAAAAGATTGAGGTACCATTGACCATCGGACCAGCCACCTATGATGTTGAGTTCCTTGTGATGGATATCATGCCGTCCTATAGCTGTCTTTTGGGAAGGCCGTGGATTCATCAAGCAGGTGCAGTACCCTCCACGTTGCACCAGAAAGTTAAATTTGTCATTGACGGGGCCTTGGTAATTATCAACGCTGAGGAAGATATCGTGGCAAGCGTGACCACGGAGGCTCCATACATCGAAGTAGACGAGGAAGCGGTAGAATGTTCGTTCCGCTCCTTGGAGTTTGTGAATGCCACATTTGTGGCAGAAGGAAAGAGAATCCCAAGACCTCGACTCTCCAAATGCACAAGGATGGAGATCAAGCAAACCCTAGGCCGAGGCGCCAGAACCGGGAGAGGTTTTGGGAAATATTTGCAAGGGATGATCAATCCTGTCATTCATATCTCAAAATTAGACCAATTTGGGCTCGGTTTTCAGCCCAGTTATCATGAAAAGAGAAAGGAGATCCAAAAGAACCGGGAGAGAAGATTGGCCAGATTGACTGGGAACGAATTTCAAAGGAAGCCCATGACATTCCCGCCGCTTTTCAGAACATTCAAGTCAGGTGGTTATGTGTTTGAGACCACCACATCCGAGTTAGAAACAGCTCTGGAAGATCTGAACGTTAATGCCGTGACCACAGAAGATGTTGACAACGGAGATAGATCCGGGACATGCCTTCTACCACATGGGTTCGTGCCTAGCAGTTGGTCGGTGGAAGAACTACCTGTGGTTTACAAGAATCTTTCAGAGTAATAGTCGAACTATCCCTATTTGCCTATACCCGGGGCAATAGGTGATCTTTTGTAAGGGTGAATAAATATTTTGTTTAAGTTTAATAAAAGATGCATTTTCCTTTTCCATGGCAAACAAACTTTTCTTTTTGAATTTATTCTCTATCTCCTTCATTCCAGTACTTCATTTCCAGTTACTCTCAAAGTTAGTTCTTGACCGTTCCGTGTGGGATATTATCCTCTCACACATGCACATTTTCCTCCTTTCAGGTTCCCAGATAACGATAATGTGGGCACTGATGATCCTGATCCGGAGGTGGATTTTGAATCAACCATTTGTCTTGGGGAATTTGATGAATGCGATAATGAAGAGGAGTACAACTTGCCTACCGAATTGTTGAGAATGATAGAAAAAGAAGAAAAGCAAATACTGCCACATGAGGAGGCGATCGAAATCTTAAATTTGGGCACTGAGGAAGATCGAAAGGAGGTTAAAATCGGCACAACTCTTTCGACTGAAGCAAGAAAAAACCTGATAGCCTTACTTTAGGAGTACGAAGATGTGTTTGCTTGGTCGTATCAAGACATGCCGGGACTAGACACAGATATGGTAGTTCACAAACTACCAATCAAACCAGAATTCAAACCTGTGCAGCAAAAACTGAGAAGAATGCGACCAGAAATGCTCCTTAAGATCAAGGAAGAAGTCAAGAAGCAATTTGATGCCGGTTTTCTCCAAGTGGCCAAATACCCTGAGTGGGTGGCCAACATAGTGCCTGTGCCGAAGAAGGACGGGAAAGTACGCATGTGTGTCGATTACCGGGACCTTAATAAGGCCAGTCCCAAGGACAACTTTCCTCTGCCACACATAGACACTCTGGTGGACAATACGGCCGGGAACGCCTACTTTTCATTCATGGATGGATTTTCGGGGTACAATCAGATCAAGATGCATCCCGAAGACATGGAAAAGACCACTTTCGTCACAATGTGGGGAACTTTCTGTTACAAAGTGATGCCTTTCGGATTAAAGAATGCTGGGGCAACATATCAGAGAGCTATGGTTACCTTGTTCCACGACATGATGCACCAAGAGATCAAGGTTTATGTCGACGACATGATCGTCAAGGCACAGACCGAGAATGAACATGTCGAGAATCTGAGAAAGCTCTTCCAAAGATTGAGGAAAATTCCGGTTATGACTGAACCCTAGCAAGTGTACCTTCGGGGTGACATCCGGGAAACTATTAGGCTTTATAGTCAGCAGAAAAGGCATTGAGGTTGATCCGGATAAGGTTAAGGCCATCCAGAGTCTACCTCCTCCACGAACACAAAAAGAAGTCCGAGGTTTTCTGGGCAGACTAAACTACATAGCTCGGTTTATCTCTCAGTTAACCGACAAATGTGACCCCATCTTTCGTCTCCTCCGAAAGAATAGCCCTGGAACATGGGATGAAAACTGTCAAAATTGCATTTGAGAAGGTAAAAGAGTACCTGTCCCACGCTCCTATACTGATGTCCCCTATCCCAAGAAAACCTCTGTTCCTGTATCTCTCCATATTCGAAAGCTCCATGGGGTGTGTCCTGGGTCAACATGACAAGTCTGGGAAGAAGGAAAGAGCCATCTACTACTTAAGCAAGAAGTTCACCGATTGCGAGGTCCGATATCCTCCTATTGAGAAGGTTTGTTGTGCCCTGGTATGGGCTACAAAAAGACTTCGACAATACATGTTGTATCACACCACTTGGTTGATTTCCAAGTTAGACCCACTAAAATACATGATGGGTGTACCTGCTCTATCCGGAAGGTTAGCCCGATGGCAGATGCTTTTGTCTGAATTTGACATCGAATACGTGAGCCAAAAAGCGGTAAAAGGCAGCGCCATATCCGATTTTTTGGCAAGCAGAACTGATGAGAGCTATGAGCCGCTGGACTTTGATTTCCCAGACGAGGACTTAATGGCCATATCTTTAGAGGAAGCAAGTATTTCAACGGACGGTTCCTGGAGAATGCACTTCGATGGGGCATCAAATGCACTAGGACATGGCATCGGGGCAATTCTAGTCTCCCCAGAAGGGAGTCACTACCCATTTACCAGCAGACTGAACTTTGATTGTACCAATAACATGGCAGAATATGAAGCCTGTGTCTTGGGAATTCGGGCCGCACTGGGGCAAAATATAAAGACTTTACGGGTGTATGGAGACTCAGCCTTAGTAGTCTATCAGCTCCGAGGAGAATGGGAAACCAAGGATATAAAGCTGTTAGAGTACCGAAAACTAGTGTTGGATCTGCTCGAAGAGTTCGACGAAGTCACCTTCCACTACGTGCCTAGAGAAGAAAATCAAATGGCTGACGCTCTAGCTACCTTGGCAGCCACATTCAAGGCTGGCGGGGAGTCTGAAATGATGCCAATTAACATGCAGTCGTATGAGTACCCAGCTCATTGTTACCAAATTGAAGAAGTGAAAGACACTAAGCCTTGGTACTACGACATTCTGCAGTATATCAAGCATCGGAGTATCCAGAAAAAACCACTGAAATCGAGAAGAGAACCCTTAGAAGGTTGGCAGCTGGATATGTCCTTGACAGAGAGGTTTTATACAAGAAAAGCCATAACCAAGTTCTGTTAAGGTGCGTCGATGCTGAAGAGGCAAAAATGATAGTGGAAGAAGTACATGATGGGGTTTGTGGAGCACATGCAAATGGGCATATGATGTCAAGACAAATAATGAGATGCGGATATTTTTGGTCCACACTGGAAAGTGATTGCATCAACTATGCTAGGAGATGTCATAAATGTCAGATTTATGGAGACAAGATAAATGTTCCACCCCATCGGCTTCATGTAATGACGTCACCATGGCCTTTCTCTGTGTGGGGCATGGACGTTATCGGGCAAATCCATCCGAAGGCTTCGAATGGTCACCGTTTCATTCTCGTAGCAATTGACTATTTCACGAAATGGGTAGAGGCTGTGTCATACGCCAGTGTCACTCAATCCACTATTTGCAAGTTTCTGAAGAAAGAAATTATATGTCGTATGGTCTACCTGAAAGGATTATCACCGATAACGCAACAAACTTAAACAACAAGATGATGAGTGCTGCTTGCGAACAGTTCAACATAAAACATCACAATTCCACTGCTTACAGACCAAAGATGAACGGAGCAGTAGAAGCAGCAAACAAAAATATTAAGAAGATAGTGGAAAAAACAACTGAAACTTACAAAGACTGGCATGAGAAGTTGCCTTTTGCTTTGTTCACTTATCGAACCTCGGTACGAACTTCAACTGGGACAACTCCATTTTCACTAGCCTATGGAATGGAAGCAGTGCTACCCATTGAAGTCGAGATTCCGTCTCTCAGGGTCTTGTCAGAAGTCAAACTGGATGATGCAGAATGGACACAATCCAGATATGATCAGCTTAATCTGATAGATGAAAAAAGACTGAAAGCCATTCATCATGGTCAAATCATGGTCAAATGACAAATGCACCCGAGAATATTCCGTGAAGGGGATCTAGTACTAAAAAGAATTTGGCCAGTCCAGAAAGATTTCCGAGGAAAATGGACGCCAAATTGGAAGGACCTTATGTCGTGAAGAAGGCTTTCTCCGGAGAGCCCTTATCCTGGCTAAAATGGACGGACCTGACTGCCACATCCCGTTAACTCGGACGCAGTCAAGAATACTTCGCTTAGGATGAAAACCCGAGAGGGCGTCCTAAGTTGAAAAAAAAAAACGAAAAAAACAAAAACAAAAAACAAAAGAAAACGTTTAGGGTGAAAACCCGAAAGGGCGCCTTAAATTGAAAAAAGAAGAGAAAATAGGTGTTTCAAGATGAAAACCCGCAAAGGGCGTCTTGCAACCAAGGATGGGTCCAAGTTGAAAACCCGGAAAGGGCGATTTGTATATTAACGGTGGAAACATCCCGGCACATGAATTTTCTACGAACTCAACAAATCGAGAAATGTCGCACTCTCCCAAACGTTGTCGCATTTTCAAAATCCTTCGGCAAAGGCTGCATTCAAATCATCAACGGCTTTTTCAGCTCAGAAGTGCCCACATTACAAGATCTAACGTTCATTTACACATCATCGCGTATTCATTTTCTAGAATATTTGCCATGTGTTATTTGTTCTTCTCCTCCCTTATGAATAAAGACCATCTTTCCCCCAATTCCTTTTGAGCATCTTGAATTAGATTTAAACCTAATGGTTTTTTATTTTTTATGAAAGATAATCGCATATTACTGTACAAAGATTGATTAAAGTACGGTACCCAGAAGCCGATCAAGGCTCATGCACATGCTTGAGATAGCATCTTCAAAAAAAAAAAATCATCAACATTTGAAGAATTCAAGATCAAAGATTGGAACTTCAGCTTTCAAAAATCAAGAGTCAATAACGACAGGCCACCGGAGATCGAGATTACTCTCCAGAGCTCAGAATAACATATGTTGCATATGCATTTAGGCATACCTAAGAGCATGACATCCATAACATCACATATATGCATATTTTGCAGGTTTTACCCATAGCCAATTCAACTTCACAACGAAGGATATTGGACTCCAGACAACGCAAGTTCAACTTCACGACGAAGGGACCGCTGGTTGTCAACAAACATTTCTCAATTTCAGAGCCAATTTCAACTTCACAACGAAGGATATTGGACTCCAGACAAGCAAGTTCAACTTCACGACGAAGGGACCGCTGGTTGTCAACAAACATTTCTCAGATTCAGAGTCAATTTCAACTTCACAACGAGGATATTGGACTCCAGACAACGCAAGTTCAACTTCACGACGAGGGACCGCTGGTTGTCAACAACATTTCTCAATTCAGAGTCAATTTCAACTTCACAACGAAGGATATTGGACTCCAGACAACGCAAGTTCAACTTCACGACGAAGGGACCGCTGGTTGTCACAAACATTTCTCAGATTCAGAGTCAATTTCACTTCACAACGAAGGATATTGGACTCCAGACAACGCAAGTTCAACTTCACGACGAAGGGAC
>NW_024062316.1:0-106411 GCF_006381635.1 Hibiscus syriacus | reverse complement strand
AATCCACGCACAAGTAACTATTTTTGTTCAAATACGATATAGGATAGTAATATAGGTTAGGGGGATTAATTTGATGTTCCCTAACAACTCGCAAACTTGAACCTGATGATGTTGACAGCTGAGTGGCCATACAACCCAACCTCGCTTTTAACCACAGACCAACTTCTCTCTTTTTGCCACCGACAGCTATTTCTTTTATGACGTCCATGGCGAATGTGAACAGTGTGTTTCAATCATGCTTTTGGCCTTATCTCTTCTACTATGTATCCACTTTCAATGTTAACAATCTCTAAATGCTTGAGTTTGCTTCTAAACACGTGCTTTAAGTTTTATTTATACGTATCTATAATTGCAATTCCGCCGACAAAATGTTGGTACACAAAATAATATATATTTAAATTATTTTTAATCATCAAACAATAAATATACATTCTTAAAGACATCGCACTTAACCTTATACTTTAATAAATAACAATACTTTTATTATTAAGATTACTTAATTGTGTACATAAGTGTGTGTAGCTATCTATCTATATATAAATATCGTATGTGTGACTGTGAGTGTCTTATCATTTTTAGTTACCAAAGTACAAGCAATCCCACTTTATAGTCTTATCAAAGTTCCCAATCGTTCAACCATGGCAGACCCTTTCTCCAATCTTTTCACTGGTTGCTTCAACTTCATACCTCTTCATCCCCACTATTATTCTTTCACTTGCACTGCTCCCACTCCTCCAAATCAACCAATCCCTTCTTCACAACCTCACACAACAACAGTGAAAGTACTGTTCATCATGCAACTTCCTCTAGCAAAGAGGCTCCGCCTCTCATCAAATATCTAACTTCCACAAGGCAACAAGAGTTCAACGAACCCACAAGCCGTTCCATGGAGGACGATAAGTTCAGAACTGTTGACGATGAAGCTCTAACTGTAGCCCTACACATAGGCCTACCTAGCCCTAGTTCCGATTACAGAATCTCCCCATCCGCGGATTCAACTGACAAATTGGGAGAGAACAGTAGTAGTGCAGCAGCTCCTGGGTATTCTTTAAACACCAGCAATGGACAACAGTATTGGATTCCTACCCCTACTCAGATTCTCGTTGGTCCTACACAGTTTTCATGTCCTGTCTGTTGCAAGACCTTCAACAGATACAACAACCTACAGGTATGCATGCCTCATTTGCACGAGACATGATCCCTTAAAATTTTCCTTCTTTAATTACTTCATATAATATGAAAGAGCAGATGCATATGTGGGGGCATGGATCTCAGTACAGAAAGGGACCCGATTCTTAGAGGAACCCAGCGAACGGGCATGCTAAGGCTTCCATGTTACTGCTGCGCACCGGGTTGTAACACAACATCGATCACCCAAGAGCGAGAGCGCTCAAAGATTTCAGAACTCTCCAAACCCACTACAAAAGGAAACATGGAATCAAACCCTTCATGTGCAGGAAATGTGACAAGGCTTTTGCGGTGAAAGGAGATTGGAGAACACATGAGAAGAACTGCGGCAAGATTTGGTATTGCATCTGTGGGTCGGATTTCAAGCACAAAAGGTCTTTGAAAGATCATATCAAGGCCTTTGGCCCTGGTCATGGTGCAGTCGGCATCGCTTCTTTCGATGAAGATGATGAACCCGGATCGGAATTTGAGTCTTCAATGACAATGTGAAATTAGCAAGCAGTAATATATAGCATTTACTTGACTTTCGTATGATTAAGTTGTTTAAATATATCACTTCTTTTTCATGTATAGCTTTGTGGTGCATATGTGTTTATTTCTCTTATTTGGTTCCGTAAATCCTTCCACTTTACGCCAATATTAATGGATTAATTCTATTTGTTTGCTATGTTTGGTGTGGGATTTTTTCCTTCAATTAAAAATATAATTTATTATGTATTTTTTTTTGGATAATTCAATTTTATTACCCAAAGAAACAAAACTGCTACAAAAACAATCACCGATCACAGAAGATAATTACAAGCTAATTACAAAAAAATCGATCGGTTTAATCAATACCCCGTGATATACAAAGTTTGGAGTTAACATAGTCAAGCCTATTGATAATTTTCCCCGTAATTTAATTCCTACTATTTCTTTAATACTACTAAAGATTTCTGCTGAGTTTCGAGAGCATCATTTGAAAATTCTTCGGTTGCGTTCTCCCACAAAATATAGATATTAGCGTCCAGCGATTTTAAGGATAGTGGTTAGGAGTGACTTATCTTTCCAAGTGGTACTTGCCCAAACAACCATGTCTTCCCAGGATTGTAAGGTCTTTTGTAGTCCACTAAGGTGTAGAATTTTCTCTCTTAAGTGCGATGAGAATTGGCATCCGAAGAACAAATGGTTTCAACTTTCCATTATATCATTGCAAAGAACACAAATCTCAGAAGAAGTAATCCCCATGCGTTGTAGACGGTCATGAGTGGGAAGCCTATCTAAAAATGCCATCCAAGCTATCAAATTATGTTTAGGGATGTGGTGGGGGAACCAAATCAAAGAATGCCAAATCATTTTGTCTCCTTTTATCTGATCTCCAGCCAAATTTGTCTAACAGAAAGAGCTCCACTCGAGAGGATCGGTAGAGCTTCAGTTCTAAGTTTAAGAATTTTATTGAGACTCTAGCTTGTGTTTGCACTTCCTTCCATGAGCCATAAATCATTCTCCTTTTGCACATAAGCAATTTTACTACGTATTTGCTACCATCTCATTATATATAAGTAAATAAGTGGTTGTTTTGGTTCATGTAATAGATGAAAATGTTAATTTATAGTTTCGTATGGATTTATATTTGATACAATGTATTGTTGATGGGTTCTTAATTTGATACTATTGATGATGGAGGATAGTTAACATCCATATTCATTATCTGCTTTATCTTATTGTTCTGATGAACGATATGCCGTCTGGTTCTTTCTAACCGCAGGGAACATTGTCTTCATGGCGGTGGTTTCAACGAACAAGATGGCATTGGCAATCTCAAGAACTGATTGCAACACCATCATGCTGCTACGAATTCGATGTTTTGACCTTGATTATCAATGTTAGAATTGTAGGATACTTGTTAATCAATTTAAAATCCATTCTATTGGTTATCTTGACGACCAAGTTGGTAAGGACAGTGCAGTCAAAAACTCAAGCAAAGCACTGAAATGAAGTGTAAAACACGTTTCCATGACTTGGTGCAACTTGAATGTTTATGTTTCTTTTAGTATTTTGAACTTGGAATAATTCAAATTTACTATAGCATTTGCATAAATGGTTATTTTATCGGAAGAAGAAGAAGAATATACATGAATCGAACGGATCAGTAACGTAAGAGACCAAAATCGTCCTTTTTTTTGAAGAAGACACGTGAACCGAACGGATCGATAACGTAAGGGACCAAAATCGCTCTTTTTGAACTGGTGACCAGAATCGGAGAGACTAAGCATGTAAGGGATCACCCTTGTAGTTTACTCAAATTTTAATTGAGTGGCTAATTTTAAATTTTTAGTAAAAACGGGGCCTTTTTCTAACATATTTAATAATTGAGTGCCCTAAAATGCAGTTTACCCTTGAATAAAAAGGGGTTCCCAGTTCCACCTCCTATATTCAAACTTAACATAGACTCCTCATGAATTTGCTGCTTCCAGACTTTCGAGCGTCAAAACCAATTTCAAATCCAAAAATAACAATTGTATTTGTTACTCAAATTTTGTCTTCAAACCCATTCAAAGAAGATATAATAAGCTACAAAAGGAAAGGGTAAAAGGAAAAGGAAAAGAACCCATCGTTTTGTTATTGAATGTAAAAGGGGAAACAATGTCGACTGATCTCAATGATTACACTATCATAAAGGAAGGAGAAGCTGCGATTCTTATGCTTGCTAAAAATGAAGTCTTTTTCAACAAAACCCAGGTTTCAGATTTTATTTTGGTTTCAATTGAATCCATCATTAGAATTTTCATGGGCTTTAGTCGATGGTTAGCTTCTTTTATTATAGTTAAAAGGTTCTCTTCATTGCGATGAATTTTCTATTTTAAGGGGAACCACTTATGGATTTTTATTTAAAAAAAAGTGACGTCTGCTTAATCGGATTAACTGATGGGCAGGGAAAATATAATTGAATTTCATGGTTTTGTTTTTGTTAGATTTTTTCATGTCTTAGTTTTAGTTAATGGGAAGCTATTGATTTTAATAAAGAGTTCTATATTAATGATGATTTATTGTTAGAAATACTCAACTAGGGAGGTCTTCTAAGTTAAGCTGTTTATGAAAATTGTAAGCTCTTTGTTCAGTAATGTGAACTAATGGCGCCGTGATTGGCTGCTGAGAAAGGGGGGGAAAAAGGAACTGTGAAATATTCTATAAGTACTGCTTTCGCTGGAGACATGTATATTCTATTTCTAGATGCTGAGTGGGATTTTGTTTCCTCTGCTGTGTAATTGTTGTGTTAGTTGTTTTATGCTTGGTTCTTATTTACTAGTGGGGATTTTAATTGTTTACTATAATAATTAGGTTAATAACAGAGACATGTCCATAGCGGTCCTGAGTACATTTATAACAAGAAGGAAGCAGGAACATGAGGCATTCTTGTCTAAAAGAAACAAATCAGCACCGACGGCACTTGATAAGAATGTTTCTTTGTCTGACGTGAAAGATAAACCCAATGACTCTGATATGAATATTGAAACGAATGAACAAGGGATTGAAGAGAAATTTAATGATGACCCATGTACTACATCAGAAGAACTTCTTCCTGTTGTTCCTTTATCTTCTGCATTTCTGCGTGGGCGTGCACACTAAAGATATTTCAAACAACTAAACTTTGGTTAAATTATTGGAATTTCAAACTGGTCAACATCCTATGCTCTACTAATTTGATTGAGACGTGATGAAATGGTTTTCATGAGGTTTTTGTCTTCTCTGTAGGTTAATAGTCATCCAGTGAAAGCTCAACCGGTTGATCAACCTGGAAGTGTGATACTTGCCAAAGAACCGGTTCTTCAAGCACGTCTTCCTTGCCACTTTCTATAGTTGCATGCTCTTCCTCTATCATTTGTCCTTGTTTCATGTTCGACGTGTAAACACATGGCTTCTTTGACATAAACATTACAACTTGAGGTTAGAGGTGGGAAATGTTTTAAGTTTTAACATCCTCTAACCTGTGCATCTTTTTGGCAGGCAAATTTTGCTCGAGCTGTTGAATCCCTTAGCAAGGCGCAAGCTAAAAAAGTTGCTCGCTTCCTTCCGAATCCCGAAAGGCACTGGGGGCCTAAGCTTAAGGCAGGTCGCCAAATCACCAGCAAGTACATCTCTCTTTTGGGCGAGGATGCAGTAAATGGATGCCTCAATGATGAAGATAGTGAGTGTGACGCCAAACGTCAAAAGACCAAGAAGTCCGATGATGATGATGCTATTGCAGAATCATAGATTAGGAGGGTAGCCTAGCCAAGGTGGTAGAAACCTGGTTGTTACCGCCTCATCGCCTAAAATTTGTCATGATTTGGTTGGTTAAAATTCATTGTTCTGTGACTATAATCCGTTTTGCAAAATTTAGTTTCTGTTTGAAAACTAATTAAAATTTTGAAGCAATTTATTCAAGTTTTGTGGTGTTGGAAACCAGAGGTAAGATGCAGAGAGTTTGATGCTCTGTTTAGTTTTTTGGAATTGTAATCTGTCATGGAACTGTAAGTAGGAAAGACATTCCATCCCTTAACTCATACGCTCTTTATTCTCATTCAAAAGAAACCAAGCGCACAGCCACACACCCTGTGCTTGGATGGAAGATTGATTGAAGAATGGGAAAAAATATTTTTTTACGTGAAGAAACAAAATAGGACACAGTCATTTTCTATCCTAATTCTTTAAAACAAATCAAGAGAAATGTAAGTTAATGTTCAAAGTTAAAGCAATTTTAAATATGTATATGTGCATATATTTTCTATTTTCTTGTACTTTTAACTTTTTATATTTTAGATTTTCTTTACATGATATTCAACAAAGATTAAATGGACAAGACAAACTATGGTTGTTCAAGGAATAACATATATTTTCTGCAGTGGACAACAATATTTCCTTTTGACTTAGCTAACTTATTCCCTAAAAGGAAAATCTACTCCTCACATTGTTAATCTAAAACTAAATTTGAGCTTTAATCTTCTAAGTTGGTTTTATAATTCATGTTTAAAATTTGAGTATTTCTTTAAATAATACCATCTTTAAAGTTTAAATTTAAATTCTCTTATTGAGAAGCAAAATGGAAGCAATGCTAAATCATCTAACACATGTTTATTCTTGTTTGTAACTTGATAAAATTACATGCCAAAATCTAGTGAGGAACAACAAAAATTATTGAACTTGATTCAAAACTGTAGCGAAATAATGGTGCAGCTGACTGTTAAAAGCATGTGAAATAGAATATAAATAATAAATGTGATTTTGTTGGAAAAAAAGTTTCTAAGCTGCTTTGCCATTGGGCACAGAAGATCCTCCGGTGGGTGGGTTGAGCTCATCCCAGGCTTTAATCCAAGTGATCATTGCATCAGCCAGCTTGTCAAAGTAAGGATCAACTTTGCTGAGCTTCTCTTTCACCTGCTTAGCCAGTTCAATGTAGCACTTTTGAACAGTGGTACAGTCTTTTGGAAGAACAACTTGTTGGAAGAAGGGGATGATCTCTTCCTGCCAGAAAATCCCCTTGTATTCCTTCCTTAGGTTCACAAATGGGTTGCTGGCTTTGCTGTGGTAGATGTATGGCAGACCAGTTTTCACCCCCAGTCCCAAATGGTCACATATCACCTAAACAAATAGACATAAAGCATAAGAAGAAGAAGAAGAAGAAGCAATGCAAATGACCGACTCCAATGGCGATATACCTTGATGCACCAGCCAGCCCACATATCGTCGTAGCGTCCGATTGGCTGACCCTCACCCATGAGTCCAAAGTACATGGCAGGGCCGATCAAATCACGGTCGAACGCCAGATTCATACCGCACATGGGGAACAATGTGCCCTTTGGGATGGTGAGAACCGCGTCGACAAACCTGTTGTTCCTCTCGAGAGGCTTCACCAGTTGGGTGGGTGCATCGTAATCCGGGATGTTTAGCCACAGTCCGTGAGAAACAGCGGTCGGGACACCCTCACGGAGACTGAATGGATATCCACGGACGAAATCAGCACCATCTCGAAAAGGGTCATACAAGGTGTTGAAGAAGAAGGGAGTTGATGGAGATAGAATGTTCTTGATGTGCTGCTCAAGTGCATTCACTGCTTTGCCTGATGGGTCCTTGGCAACCTAATCACAGAATTTGACTAAAACCCAGATTCTTAAAACATCTCAAAACAAGATTAAAACAAGAAAAGAAACTTACAAAGCAGTCATCATCGATGGTGAAAATGTACTTCTTCTTAGACACCATGTAACCAAAGCAACGGCAAGCGGAGTCCTTGAAGGAAATGCAAGAAGCCTTAGGGCCCAGAATCTTGTTGATATCATTCCTGTTATAAAGCTCATAGTCAAAGCCACGAGGGACCTTGATGGTCTTTGAAGGGTCACCATCTTGAACGATGATGAGGTGGTAGGGCTGGAAAAATGGCCTCCACATCTCGAGAAAGTCCAAGTTTCTTATCGTGGGTATAACAATGTCAAGCTCATCTTTCAGCTGAGGCATTACCGGAGCTGCTGTCTGGGTTGCTGTTGCTGGCTCAACCATTTTTAATTGAAAGAAGAAGAAGTGAGAGAGATGTGAAAGAAAGGAAGAGGTTGTATGGGAGTATATATGGAGTCGAGATGTGAGAAACGAGTCAGGCGCCATGAGTGAAGGAAGAGAGACGAGAGCACGTGTAAGAAATTTGCAGGTAATTACGACTTTTTCAATGCCTCTGATTTAGCCTTGAAACTTTAGTTTTTTGTCAAACCTAAAATATCCAAATTTATAAGGCTAAAATTAAAAATCATTTTACAAAATATATATTTTATTTTAAAATATTGATTTATAATAAATGTTTATAAAGGTCTGAATTAAAGGTAAAGATTTCTTCATATAAATTATACGTTAAGAATTTATCATGTATAAATTATGTAAAACAAAAATTTTAATTTGAATTAAATAAGATATTAATCATTGAGTTTGTGTGTCATGCCATCTTCTTGAATAGGATAACATAATCAAAATATTTTTTTAATACTTTAATGATTATTTTATAATTTTTAAAAATTCATTAATTAAAATATATAAAAGCATACAATAATATATTTATATTTTTTATTCGAATATATATATATATATATATTATGATATGATATGCTTGTATTTGTATACAACAAATATTCTTACAACAACAGGGAATTCATTGCATCATAAAATGTTGATGTAGTCCAAGTCTTCACCACATCCTATGCCTGGAATTTATCTTATGGTGTGCAGGCCCCTGATGTTGATCCAGGCTGCAATCACAAAACAAACCCATCTTTTTTACCAAGTTCGAAGGTCTACTTGAGAGAGGATTCGGATAAAAATATTAGACTCGAAATACATTTATATGAAAAAGACACATACCACACATGCATGGATATCATCACATCCACATAACAACTTCCCATTCAAAGTGTCCACAGCTTGAAATGATCCTCCTCCTTCACTCCTCTATCCAAACCAATATATACACAATATTTTCAGGCTTCAAAGTTAACGAAACAAGAAAGAAGTAGCAATATAGAGGGTTAATGATAAAAAGAACCTTGTAATAATCAACAGCAACAAAGTTAGCCCACCGGTTACCAGCAGCAGCATAGCAAGTATGGAGCATGTTAATCAGATCTCCCGAGTTGTCCTCACATGCCTCCCCCTTGTTTGACTCTGAAGGAAAGTAATTTACCAACACCAAAGACTTTGTCTTGTCATTTAGACTTGACGACTCTCCCCTGTTTGGACAATTCCCTGCTTCCATTCCACCATCACCATCTGCCAATTTCACATTCAATAACGCCATGTTGCACGGTTCTTTTAGAGTTTTGGAATAGCTTAAAAAGGGAATTATTGATGGATGTGTATGGTTTACATTGATTTTCGACCATGTAGTTCCACTGGTAAGCTATTCCTTCACTTGCTTCTTTGGACTTGACTGAGGTGAAAACGAGTAGTCTTTGGTTATTAGCCACCATGTCACTTACCAGAGGCCAGTCTCCACCATTTTGGGGCATTTTCGACACTGGAAACCAGTATTTCATCAACCCGGCATCGGTAAACACCTTGGTTAGCCCATTTGGACCAACATAATCTTCCAAGATTAATGTGACAATCTCTCTTAGGTTTGCAGATAAGAATGTTTCGATTTCCTTCAAATAATCTATAGCTGGTCCCTGGTAGGCCAATCCAAAGAAGAAGAAGATGTGAAAGGGGCAATATTCATGGGTCATTAAGAAGGGGGAGTTGGACTTACAAATGCAGTAATGTCATGACATTGTCCTCCAAATGAATGGCACATCCACACATCTCCATCGAAATCATAAGTGTCGAGCATCAATCCTCTGCTCCATTCTGCAACTCGAAGGGGAAATTAACTAGGAATAGAGATATTGAAGAATGATACATTTGTAGAATGTGAGTAGAGAAACATACGTTGAGCTGAGCAGTAATCATGTCTTCTTGATTGGTAAAGGTAACACGAGGAATTGGGGTATGCAAAGGGTATCCATCGATGGCATATGCATTGTGGGTTGTCAAGAATGCGTATTTGTTGAAAGGAAGAGAGTTATTCTATTCACCCACAAGTAAACACGCACAGAATTAACATGTGCATTATATGAATATAATTGCACATAGAAGTTAAGAGATGATATCTGACATGGATAGAATTATTTATGGACCTACCAGGGCTTTGCTGAGACCAGTGATGGGCCGAGGGGGCAGTCGCCCCTGATAATTTCAAATTTTATAAATTTCCCCCATGTTTATTTTAGCTTAAAGGTTCATAAATGAGCTAAATAAAGAAAAGAAAGCTTATGAACTTGTTGACTTACCAGAAGCTGGAATTGGTTTGTAATGGTTGATCGTACACATCTGGAACCTGAAAATCCTTGTGAGCAAGCGAAACAATACAGTCCAGCCTCACAATCTCCATCCGAAGAACATTCATCAAGCAACTAAACATATCAAAACTGTGAATTCTACGAATTCCACAAATGCAACAATAATAAAATCATATACAATTGATAAAAAGAAGGGATATATGTATGCATCTGTAAACCCTACCTTGCACTGTCCATTAGTGCAAGCTGAAGCAATACCGAGAAACACAGAAATAGCAGTGACCAAAACCAAATTCTGAAAAGGTCTCATTTTGTTGGAGATTCAAAAGACTGTAAGGCGCAATCCTCATAGACAAAGTGGTTTTTATTGTGAAATAAATTTGGGTTTTTCTTCAGCTTCTTGGCTGAGAAAACTATGGAAAATTTTCATTGAATATATGGAAAAAAAAAACAAGAAAACTGGAAATTTATGAAGGGTTGGCTATCCACTTAAAGACAATGATATTAATTAACTAATTAAGAAACTAAGTTAAACATCCCACCAAGATTTTAACTCTAATATGCGACACTCAGGCTTAATTCCTTTGTAATAGGATAAAAATTAAATCTTTATTCCCAAATTGGTACATTCATAATTTTATTTCCTTACTTAGTTAATCTCACCGCAGGGACTTTTATTTCTATGTCTCAATTTATTTATTTTCATCTCATACAATTTTTTTAATCAAATTCTAATTAATAACTGAAATTAAATTTTTATATAATTCAAGTAGTTAAAAATTATTTAGATAAATTATTATAAATAA
This sequence comes from Hibiscus syriacus, assembly GCF_006381635.1. NCBI lineage: Eukaryota > Viridiplantae > Streptophyta > Magnoliopsida > Malvales > Malvaceae > Hibiscus > Hibiscus syriacus. Next base: position 95,583 of record NW_024062316.1, on the reverse strand, counting down.
TTCTTTCTAATAATTCATTTTTAGTTGAAAAAAAGAAGACCACATTGACATATTTATACAAGGACCAGTTTTCTATCTCACCTGCCTTCCAGATAAATACATGCATTTAGTTAATTTTATTATTTTTAGATTCAAAATTTATATAAAATTAAAATTGGAAATTTTAAACATCAAAGAAAAAAAATTAAATAATTACATATCACTGTCGGTAATAATTTCTCTGACGTATAAGATCTTGACGCTTCATTCCTAGCATTCTTCTTCTGTTTTTTTTATGGCTTTGTCTCTTTTCTTTCTCTCTTGATCTGATAACATTCTGTTATGTATATGGAACATTGATATAAACTTTCAACCTAGGAAGCAGCGAAGGTCATTTCTTCGGAGATTGAAATTATCGTCGTGATTGTATTTTCGACTACATTCTGTTTATCGTGATTACGATAATAGCGGTCATTGTAGATTTTGCGTTCGTGAAATAACGGTTTTTTTTAAAAACATACCACTGTTTAAATCCATGCATTTCTCTCCTCAGCAAGATACTTTAGGCTTCTTGAATTAACCCCATATCACCTTTACTCGAGACAGATCGAAAGGCCGGCCGCCCCGCATTAGTATTGAACACCTATTGTGGGTCATTAGTGCAATAAAAAAGTTGTGATTTAGGAAAGACGGTGAAACTAGGAAGTATCACGTGTGGTAACCTAATATACGGTTAAGAAAGACGTTACTAGAAATATTATTATTTTAATATTTCGGTAAAAAATACATAAAATATTATTATTTCTATCAGAAATGTTATTGTTTGGCGCTTTACCGGATTTGTTAATATATCCGTTAAACGTTACCTAAAATTATTTTTTTTCTACCGAAAATGTTAATATTAGGCATTTTACAGGAAATATTAAAAAATATTAATGTTTTAGGTAAAAAATAATAATGTTTTAAGTAATTTTTTTACTAGAAATGTTAAAAAATAATAATATTTCCGATATCTTATTTCTTTAACCATATATTAAGACTACCGTGCTACAGAACTTCCCGTGAAACTGACATCTAGAATAATAGACATAGATGAAACTGAAAAAAAGGGATATTCACATAATAAATTCTTAAACTTCAACAATTTCGAAAGTAAACATACACTCAAAAATATTAATAAAATATTATTAGATTATTGAATTATAATAAATTATTAAAGAATCATTAAATTTAAATATTAGAGATTTATTAAGTTATTTTTAATTATGACTAATTTGATAGAATATGTAAGTTTTGAGGACCAAAACTTTTATTCTGCCATGCCACATCATTTTGAAAAGAAAAATAATTATTAATTAAAAAAAACGAGAATATAGTTTATCCTATAAAAAAGATTTTTTGTAGTGCTTTCCCTTTGGAATAAGACTGCCGCGATACATGGGTTGCTGGGAGGTTTTTTTTTCCCCTTCTATTGGTCTTGTTGGGCGTGTGATCTGCTTAAAAAACGATAAGGTGTCTTGGGATAGATTGATGTGATATTTGGGACATATTCCTAAGAACTTGATCATTATTTGGATGGTTATCTTGGACAAATCGCCAACCAAGAGCAGGCTCATTGGATTTGGTTTATAGACGGCTTGTGTATTCTCTGCTCGAAAGAATTAGAAACCCGTATTTTGAAAGATTTCTTGTTTAATGAATTGATACTTGGAGTTGGAATGGTTTAATTGCAGGTTGCGAACGAAATCGCTGCTGTCGTTCCTTCTAAAACTGACATGGAATTGTTGCATTGCTTTATTTTGGAGAGAAAGGAATCGGAGACAATTTCGACAGCTTGAACGATCTGCTGCTGATATCGTGGTGATGATTAAGGAAGTTGTTCGTCTGAGTTTGAGTGTTAATGGGATGAGAAATATTGATAGCACTCTCTATGCCAACTGGTAGCTTGGTGTTTAGCAGTGGTGTGATTTTGGTTTACTGCTCTTGCTTTTTGTAAGTGAATATTGTATCAACCTGGAAATGTCTTGTGTGGTTAAAAACCTGTCAAAGTCATCCTCAACGGGGGGCCGTTGAGATGTTATGTTCAGACAACTCTTGAGCCTCCCGCTTTGTCTCAACCCTAGCAGTTGCTTCAAGTTATGGAAAGCGAAAAATCCAGAAAACAATATATATATATACACACACACAGACACGCAATACATGTACTTAGCAACCAGTTGGTAAGCCATCTCCCAAGCTCTTCCAATATTGGAAATGTGGAAAGTTTTTCTTTATCTTTCTTAGAACTCAGACAGCACCAACTTTTCTTCTTACAAATGATAGCTGCCATTGCAGTTTCCATTACAGTGTCGGAAGAAAATTCATAAAGAGTAGTTGTTTGCATTCAGCAATTGTCCAAAACGTAATTCCAGCCATTGGAAATCGATAGAATGAAAATTTTCATCTCAGTTTTGTCTCTTTGTGCTCTTTTCTCCTGCGGGTGAATATTTATTCAGTTCCCAGAGCTTTTTTCTTTGCATGTTTATTAAATTGCACTGCATTGCATTTACTTTCTTTGCTTTGTTGCTGCAGCTGCATATGACCCTTTGGATCCAAATGGAAATGTAACAATCAAATGGGATATTGTGTCTTGGACGCCTGATGGATATGTGGTAAGTGCTAGACATTTTATTTATTATTGGGAATCAGGTGAGTTGCGCTGATGATAGCTATATATTTATCTGAGCTTGTGGTGCCAATGACATGTTCCAGGCAGTGGTAACAATGAACAATTTTCAAATGTATCGGCACATAATGAGTCCTGGCTGGACCTTGGGGTGGACATGGGGTAAGAAAGAAGTAATATGGTCCATGGTAGGGGCTCAAACTACTGAGCAAGGTGATTGTTCCAGTTAAAAGGGAATATACCTCACTGCTGCAAAGGTGGAGTGCTTGCAGCATGGGGTCAAGATCCTCAAGCTGCTGTCTCAGCTTTCCAAGTGAGTGTTGGATTAGCGGTACTTCAAACAAGACCGTCAAACTTCACAAGAACTTCACTTTACTTGGTCCGGGACCAGGTTACACCTGCGGTGCAGCAAAGGTCGTGCCTTCGACAACTTTTCTCACCCCGGATCGCCGCCGAAAAACTCAGGCCCTCAGTAAGTCCTTTTGGCTCACATGATCGGGACTTTATCCTAATTTATGGAAGATTGTTGCAGTTAGATTGATCAGCTTCAATATCCTGTCCTGCAGTGACATGGAATGTGACCTGCACTTACTCGCAATTTCTAGCTATGAAAAATCCGAATTGCTGCGTCTCTTTCTCATCCTTCTACAATGAAACCATCACTCCTTGCCCATCTTGTGCCTGTGGATGCCAGAACAAGAACTATTGTGTCAAGTAAGCTTCCATTCCGCTCCCAGTGCTTACACTTGATTTACTTATATGAACATCAAAATCTTACAATGAATGAAATGATGCAGAAGTGATTCCAAGATTCTTAAAATGGTAGAATTGAACACTCCAAGGAAAGATAATTCTCCATTGCTTCAATGCACGCACCACATGTGCCCGGTTCGGGTACATTGGCATGTCAAGCTCAACTACAAGGATTACTGGCGAGTTAAGGTCTCAATCACCAACTTCAACTACCGGATGAATTACACGCTCTGGAGCCTCGTTGTCCAGCACCCTAATCTTAATAATGTCACACAAGTTTTCAGTTTCTATTACAAGCCTCTAGTTCCTTGTGAATCAATCAGTAAGTAGTTGACAACATTTTGCTTTCATTTGTCATTACAATCGAATCATAACCGGATACTTAATCACAGCTATTTGCTTGTATGTAGATGACACATGGATGTTCTACGGCATGAAGTACTACAATGACCTATTGATGGAAGCGGCCCATTTGGAAGTGTTCAATCAAAGGTGCTTCTTAGGAAGGACAAGGACACCTTCACTTTCAAGCAGGGGTGGGCATTTCCCAGGAAGTGTATTTCAATGGTGATGAATGCATGCTCCCTCCACCTGATACATACCCATTTTTACAAATTCTGCGCATCAACGCCTATCCTTCACCAACTTGTCATTTTTTGCTGCAATTCTTTCCTTATTGGTGACCTTTTGGTAACAAAATTCTAGCAAAATGGTATCCGAATTTGTCAGCGAAGCTATACGCATCCCCTTCATAACAAAATTCTTGCAGGGGTGAGCATTTTTGAAGTCCTTTCAACTAGTCAGAAAAAGGTATCTTGTAACAAAATTCTAGCTCAATGGAATCCGAGTTTGTCAGAAAAGCTAATATACATCTCTGTAGTTTGAATGATTCAGTCACAAATGGTACATACTAGATGTTTCAGAACAAAATTGATCGATGTTTATGCATATCGGAATAACAACGCCATTGCTGCCAAGAGAGACTCCAACAGTGAACAGACCATGTGTGGAGGTAAGCTAATGGGAACTGGCATTAGGCAACAGAGGATAAACATCAGGAGGTGATATAACAGAATCATCTGTTCAACAAAATAAACAAAACTCTACGTTTAGTGACCTAAATAATGAATTTCATTCTTCAATAGTTACATATGTAAAGGGAAAATAAGTATATTTCCTCTTTACAGATAACATTTGCCACCATGAACTACCCAGAAACAATAAAACTAGCATTATATTCTTGAAAACATTAGATGCATGGAGGAGCAAATATACTAAAAAGTATCAAATTAGATCACTAAAAATATCAATTTAGTCACTAAAATTTATAGTGGTCATTTTTTAGAGTCGTCACTAATAACTTCGTCGCTATTATATTAGTGACAACTTTCTTGAATTTCGTCACAATTGTTTATATTTTTTATGACAACATTTTCTTACGGAAAAAGTTTAATAAAGTGACAAATATATTATCACAACTATATATTTAAAGTAAAAAATAAAAATTAATTATGAAATCAATTATAATAAATATTATATTTGTAGTTGTAACCATCTTATTTAGGAATCAATTTTTTAATAATTTGAATGATTATAAGGTAGTTTCTATTTAAATATTTTTTAGCGATTGACAACGCGCACACACATCTTACAAACGCAATTGTTTCTAGGATAATTATTTGTTAACGATGGTTGATCGATTGATCTTACTTATTCCTGGATGTGGTGTTGAGACTCGTAGTTAAAACTGAAAATCTGAGCCGTGATGTCAAAGTTGGGGTGATACATATGGATGCTTCTATTTCACCTATATCAATAGCGTATGCATGCTATAATTTAGAACATTCATTGAGTTCTCATGAATTCATACTCGTTTTATTGATTATAGAATATTTTAAATTCGATGAATACTAATTCAACTTAAAGGGGAGGGGAAGGGGAACTCTAGAGAGAAAAGGAAATGCTTTTAGCGAGTGTAGAACCTATGATCTATGAGAATATGAGAGAACAAAGATGAATAATTTAACCAACCGACCAAAAGTGCTTGCTCTGAAGTAGAATAATCTTAATACTTATTATGAAGGAGAGAATTAACAAATAAATTATTATTACAATGATCTACGAGAGGATGCTTTTTTTCTTTTAATTTAAGAGGTTTCCTCGAAACGGAGACAATTCAACATTCTTGATCAAGAAAAGGGTCATCTCCATTATATCAATACAACGGAGACGTCTTCGATGTGACAACGCAATAGAAGATTTATGAAAGTACCTAGAGACTCAATGCTCCAGCAGAGGTATCAAAATTTCAATTCTTGCATACATTAATTGTTCAAACATCACATGTTATTCTTAGAGAAGGTTTTTTTAAATACACGAGTTAGAAGTAACTTGACAGTTTCTCACAAGTTGTATTCCTATAAAAAATGAGTTAATCAATAACTATTATGGTTATCAGACTGTGAAGCGATGCCCATAACGCGATGTAAAGGATTGTTGTAGAAGTCTTCCATATTTTTTTTTTCATGTTGTCTTTGTAGAAGTCAATGTCCAAGGTATGATTTCTTGTGTTTTTGAGCACGCTCCCTTGTACACTTTGATGAGCCTTTTGTATCGCCTAAGATCGTGATGAGGCATTGACGCCCAAAACATCTTGGAGAATGTGTTTTGTAACAGGATAGACTCTCTGTTTATATGTTCGAACCTATGGGAAGACAAAACTGCGTAGGATCTGAAGTGGGAGACTCACGGGAAGAGTGATTTTGGTGAGAGGGATAGGTGGATCGCTCACGTTGTCCTCCCTTTTCTTCTCCTCATCATATTCACCTCTGGCACTCTTCAATGGACTAGTTAGAGGTGAGGATGGTTGTTTTGATTTGTAGAAAGGATGATGATTGTTGTTTTTATTTTTTTGGGGATCTTGATTGATTCAATCAGTCGTGAGGTTCGTCCACATTCACCACGCCAATTGTTGATGAGATTAAATTTATCTCGTCGTTCATTAACGGTTTATCACTTCAGATTTAGACGAATCTCAGTTGGTAAGAAGACATTTGTTAGTCATCATTTTCTATTAGAGATATTAAGGCATAAAGGAGAGTATTGGTGCACAAAAGTAGTGTTGTAAATGAGACGAGACAGATTGTGAGCTATTCGAGATCGACTTGATAAATGCTCGATAAATACTAGGATCAAATGGATCGACTCGAGTTCTTAACGAGCCGAAACGAGCTACCTGATATTTGATTCGAAAAGCTCGTGAGCAGCTCAAAAATATAATATATTAAGATTTTATTTTCTTTAAAAATAAATTATTAATAATATCAACATTTATGTATTGATTTTTAAAAATACAGTAAGATTTTCATGTATTTAAGTTTTAGGTTAGAGTTAGAGTTTGAGGTTTCAATCGAATTAAGTTTAAGAATTTTTTTCATTTCGAGCTGTTCACGAGCTTCAGTTCAGGATTTCAAGTTCGAGTCGAGCTTGAAAATTTTAAACTCGCTAGTTTTCAAGTTTAGTCGAGTTCCATTTTAGAGTTTACTCTGCTCGACTTGGCTCGTTTACACCTCTACTCAAAAGGAGGGGTGGTCTCCATTTTCTAATTTATCATACGATGTGCAAGAGTTTACGAATAGTTTTTAGAATTGTTTGAAATATGATTAGACGTGTGGATTGATACATATTACTTTCGATATTCCTAATTATATTTAGATACAAAATCTGTAGGTCTTGACTAATCGAGTAAGAATATTTTGTAAAAAATTAATGACACTACTATATGATAATTAAATCATTTGTAGGATGCGCACGTATTTGATATAAAAGAGCATGACCTTTTTTAACAAATATATGACATTTTTAGCGAAAGTTGATATTTATATGAAATTAAAAACATGTTGACTTTATTAATATGATTGTATGAATATGATTAAATTAAAAGCATGCGTACGTATAAGAATATTTATAATGAAAAAATATAATTAGTTCATTTACCATAGTCATCATAAACCACCATGTGTAAAATGAATGGACCACCATATCAACACTGTGAATTGTAACATCAATATCGTAATGGTTAACGTTTAATTTTTTTGGTCAAATGGTTAAATTAATTTTTTTGGTCAAATGGTTAAATTAATTTTTTTTAGTTTAAGTCGTACGAGATGTAAAAAAAATCAGCAATCATTTTAATTTTTTAATAAACTTTGAATGCCTCAAATATCATTAATATATAAATTATTATATAAAAATAAAAATATTAAAAAAAAAACATATAAACGTTAGGACTTGGGTGACAAGCAACCATAAAGCATAAAGGGCCATCACACTCGTTTCCGCGTTTTGAAATAAATTTTCGCTGACTCTTAAATTTCAAGTCGCACTGAAAAACCAGTGGTATTCAAACTGCATAATCTTATAAAGTAAGTTAAACTTTACCATATATCTTCTCTCAAGCATGTTGATTAAATATAATCCAATGAAGCATCCTCTGCGTTCTCTTCTACACTTGTTTGTTGCCAAGAAAAAATCCCCTCAACTAGAACCAGGTTCAGAACTTCCGGATGAGATATGCCGTCAATTTTCACTAGCCGAGCTCAAAGCCGCTACCAACAACTTCCACCCAGACTCCATTTTTCGTACAATTCATGGCTGTAGTACTCTTTATAAAGGGATCATCGATTATGGAACCGTTGTTTTTATCAAACGTATCTATAGCAGTTCAAAACCAAATGAGGTAGAGATGCTTTGCCAGTTGCACCACCCACATCTCGTCTCTCTTATCGGCTTCTGCCTCCTGGAGAAACAGACGCTCCTGGTGTTCGAATACATGAGCAGAGGGTCACTCGCTGATTTCCTCTTTGGGGGTGGGGAGGATTTTGTTCCACTAGCTTGGAAACGTAGGTTGCAGATCTGTATCGGTGCAGCACGTGGATTACATTACCTTCACACCGGGGCCAAGCGTTCTGTAATCCACCGTGACATCAGGACCTCAAACATACTTATAGATGAGCAATGGTCTTCTAAACTTTCTGATTTTGACCTCTCCAAACTGGGTCCTCGTAGCATGTCCAAAGCCTTGATAAGAATTGATTCACGTGTTTTGGGAACTTTGGGATTTATGGATCCAGAGTATGCCATGTCTGGGGAACTCACAGAAAAATCTGACGTCTTCTCGTTTGGGGTCACTTTGTTCGTAGTTCTTTTTGGCAAAGCAGCGATTGATCGCAGCCTACCGACGAATCAAAGTTATATACTTGATTGGGCCAAGGAATCCCTAAGGGAAGGAACCATTTATCATGCCATTGATCCACAGCTCAAGGGAAGGGTAGCTCCGGAATGTTTGAACAAGTATTTGGAAATCGCTTCTAGTTGTGTCCACGGTAGGGCAAACGAAAGGCCGGCGATGGGCGAGGTGGAGGTCACCCTTGAGCTTGCCTTGGAGCTACAAAACAGAGCAGATGCTGAAATGGAGGCTTTCAATCCTTCTGGTGAATATCTGTATGAAGAAGCATTATTTTCTGCCTTTCTTAGGAATTTTTCTGGTCTTGATAGCAAATATACTTCTTTGTTATCATATTCAGATAGCAGTAGTTCCAATTCTAGTAGTTAAATGCTTTGTGAGGAAGGATAGCGATAACTATTTAGATAGTCTGCCAATTGAATTCCCAAGCACTCTTTCATTGTAGCATGGCTCATCAAGGATGGATCGACAATGGAAGGATGAAGACAGTAATTCTGTTTAATCGTCTAGTTATCCGAGCTTATATTTATTGATCATATTGTGATTGTACTAATTATTGATTTATGACAATAAATCGTTCCTTCTCTTTGTAGTTCTTGCTTTGCTTAAATCGCATACTTGCTTGATGTGTTTATTAGGCCATTACAGTCAGAACAGAAAAGATTAGAATCCCAAATTCTGAGCAGCTCACAGTTCACTCCCTCCTGAGAGGATGAGGGGCTTCATGCGGTCAAAAGGATCATTCCAGGTAATAGAAGCATGTTATTTTGATGAGGTTAACTCTTAACTACATTAAATGCTTTCAATTCTCAATCCAAGTATCTTAGGAATCTCATTAGTTGCATCAGAAGAATGTGCTTAATACATGATATTTAGCTGTATCAACCTAGCAATAGCATCCATGACAACTAAGCACCTCCTATAATTGAGATCCAATGAATCAAGTCAAGGGTCGTCGCTTTGCTTTTCTCAATAAAGAACTAAAAATGCAGGACGACAAGAAAGAGAAAGGAAAGAAAGTAAAAAAGTTATAGAAAAGTCAACTATTGTTCATTAAAGTTGGTAATTGAGAGCTGCATTTTATGACTTTTAGGACATCAAAATCACCAGGACAAGAGCCTGTGATTCTCTCTCTCTCTCTCTCTCTCTCAAGTTTCTAGTTAAACAAACAAAACTCAAGCCAATGGGTTCTTGTTCACATTCTCTTCCATCTTTCTCTAAAGTTTTGAAGGAGATCAAATCCAAAATCAGACGAACAAAATCCAATACTCTTAACAGATCACTTCCAGATGAATTATGTCACCGAATTTCACTGACCGACATCAAAGCTGCTACCAACAACTTCCACAAAAACAAGATTATAGCCAATGGTGATACGGGATTTATATATGGAGGGAAGATCAATGGCGGGTTCTATGCTATTAAACGCTTAATTCCGACCAGTGATTCACTCCTACCGCTCGTCGAGTTGAGATGTGGGGCGGAGATTCTCTGCCAGTTGCGCCACCCGAATATTTTATCTCTCATTGGTTTCTGCGACGAGAAAAAAGAGATGATCCATGTATATGAATATGTAAACAATGGGAGCCTTCACGATAATCTCCATTCTCAGAATTATGATCCCATCCCATGGAAGCGAAGACTGGAGATATGCATCGGTGTAGCTCGAGCTTTACATTATCTTCATACGGGAGCAAAGTTTATACTAATCCATCGCGATGTCAGTAGCAAGAACATCCTTCTGGACGACCAATGGACTTCGAAACTCTGTAATTTCGGTTTCTGCAAGAGGGGGCCTCTTAGCCTATCAAGGGGTACAGTTTCCATTGAAGTAGAATCAGACATAACTTATACTTTTGCATGCTTGGCTCCGGAGGTAGCAAGAACAAGCAGGGTATCGACCAAATCTGATGTTTTCTCATTCGGGGTTGTTCTGTTTGAAGTTCTGTGTCGTAGACGCGTATTCGATGCAAAATTGCAGATGGAACAGCGATTTCTATATACTTGGGCACGTAAATGCATTGAGAATGGAACAATTTACAGTATAATTGATCCATACCTGAAGGGAAAGATAAGTCCACAGTGTTTGAAGAAATTCTTGGAGATTGCTTACAGTTGTGTCCAGTATGAGGAAAACAAAAGGCCTACCATGGGTGAGGTGGAGGCGACCTTGGAGCTTGCGTTGGAGTTGCAGAAGCAAGAAGAATACGAAATGGAGAGTATAAATCCGCAAGGTGAATTTATTTGTGAAGAAGCATAATTTTTATGTACCATCTAACTGGTTGCTTTGATGATGGTAAATGCACAAAAATCATGAATTATTGTGTAGGGTCTGAAGATGTGATTTCAGTTGTGTTCCTGGTTTTTAAGCCTGGTGTTTAAATGTTTTTGAAATATGAATAAATCACATTGCCCAAAATGCGAACCAAAAGAAGTAACCCAAAATCAGGACTTGAGATTTGAGTTGCAGTAAAGATTTTAATAGAATTGGGTAGGGATGTGCATGTGACCCGAATCCGACGGGTTCCAATCGGGTCGGGTTTTTTAAAAAAAAAATCGGGGTTGGGTTCAGGTTTAGGGTGAAAAAAATCCGACCCGGAAAAAATATATAATTTTACCCTATATATTTAGGGATAATTACAATAATACCCCTCTATATATAATATTTTTCAATTAAGTCACTGTTTTTATTGAATAAAAATATTTTTTATTTCGGGTCGGGTTTCTATGTCATATATTTGGGTCGGGTCGGGTGAAACCTTGTTTTGGTCGGGTCGGGTCTCGGGTGGAGGCTCCCTTGTTTTCGGGTCGGGTGGACCAAAAACCCGACCCATTCCCATCCATAGAATTAAGATGAGTAAAATTTGACTTGAAAAAATTATCTTTTTGAATCAACTCGACCTGAAAATTTTTTACTCAAATTTATTTCGAGTTGTGATTTTTTAAACTCGACTTGAATTTTTTTAAATTCGAGTCAAGTTATAAAATATAACTCGAAATTTTTAGTAATTAGTGGATTAGTTTTCAAGACTTTTTCAAGTTTAAGTTGAGTCTTTCGACTCTATATGATATATGTATATCACATATGGAAAAAAATATGAAGAAATATATATGTATTATATAACGTTATAGAAAATTATTTAAATTGAAATCAAATAGTATTATAATATTATAAATATTTATAATAAAATTTAAACAGAAACTCGAATAATTCGATTCAAAATTTATAAACTCAACGAAAAAATTTCAAATCAAGTATGAGTTATAAAATAAGATTAAGAAACTATTTATCCTAACAGTATTTTTTTTTTATATCAGAAGACTGATAAATGATCAATTTTAAGAATTAGAAACCAAAACTAAAAAGAAAATTCTTGGGATAATTATTTGGTTTCTTATTTGAAGAATGGTCGTAGTTTAGATTGATTTTAGCACTTGCAAAGTTCCAACCACCCCAATTATTAGCATCGTTATTAAATGGACCGACCTGGTCAAAGCCATAAAGTAAACAATATGAGATACATCAGACCAAACTTGAAATCATATATATATATATATATATATATATATATATATATATATATATATATATATATATATATATATATACTACAATACAAATATTTTATTGATTTCAAATAAAAATACCAAGGGAGCTTTAGCAGTGAAATTGGACCGTTTACTTGGTCATCGTCCACTACCGGCTTCAACTATTTTCCCCCATTCTTTCGACAGTTGAAGTTGACATGGTTTGATCCTACGCACCGAAACACAGACGCGTTTGAAATTAAGGACCACGTGACTACTAGCTACCAATTTCGAGTTTTGATCATCGTCCTTGAGGATTTCTGATCTCGGAAAACACTGCCTTAGACAAGGGTCTGTCAGAATCTTTGCTGACAAAAGTATCACTTGTCGTTAAACTGAAACTACCGGTGCTCTTGGAGTTGAGGACATGATCGCCGAGGCTACTGAAAACGTCGCCGCTGTCGTCTTCCAGTGCTTTCAAGGGGGTCTCCTCATCAAACTCTGCTTCTATGGAAGCCCCATCGATTACAGGTTTAAGCTTCGCCTCGCCACTTTCTTGCAATTGTAGTGCGAACTCTAGTCCCCACACCACATCGCCCATCGAGGGCCTTTCGGATCCTTCGTCATTCAAACAACTCATTGTCACCTCGGTGAATTTTTTCAAACACTCGGGTGCAATCTTACCCCTCAAGAATGGATCAATGATTTTGTGAAGAGTTCCACTTCGGTGGCATTGTTGAGCCCATGCTGCTAAGCTGATCTGTGCCTTGTCGGCCGATCGACTAATAGGTGGCCTAGCGCATAATATTTCACATAGGACCACGCCGAATGAATATACATCGGATTTCGCTGTCAACTGTTGACGACGATAGTACTCGGGGTCTAAATACCCGAAGCTACCTTTCACCACTGTGCTAACATGTGCCTGGGATATGTCGGTAGGGCCGATTCTAGACAACCCGAAATCTGAAACTTTAGACACCCACTTCTCATCCAACAAAATGTTTGTTGTCTTAACGTCTCGATGAATGATCATGTGCTTGGCACCCGAGTGAAGATAATGCAACCCACGAGCGGCGCCGATACAAATCTCTAAACGTTGCTTCCATGGGAGAGCAGGGTTTTCGGTGCTGTAGAGATGATCACGAAGTGTACCATGAGCCATGTAATCGTAAACGAGGATCATCTCCCCATCATCGTTGCAGTATCCGATTAACGACACCAAATGTAGGTGGCGTAGCTGCGAGAGCATCTCGATCTCGGTCTTGAACTCGTGAGCCCCTTGTTGAGACTCGGGATTCAACCGTTTGATCGCGACGGGGGTTGCCCCGCCATCGATGAACCCTTTGTATACGTTGCCGAAACCACCGACACCGATAATGAAAACACTGTCGAAGTTGTTGGTTGCCCCTTTGATCTCAGCAAGTGAAAAGTAACGGCAAAGGTCAGATGGTAGGGATGACCCTCGGGACTTGGTTGACTTGGTAGACTTGGTGGATTTGGTTGTGTAGGAAAATTGGCTCCACCATGAAGCTCCGTCGTTGGAACCTGAATCTTTGACTCTTCTCTTTTGCCGGAAAACCAAGAAACAAATAAGACACAGAACAATTAGGCCACCTATCACACCTGCCACGATACCAATTGTTGTTTTGCTGCTGCTGTTGGTTGATCCCGGTGGTGAACTCACTGGAGGATTTATCAGGATCGGATCCGGATTCGGTCCGGAAAGATCCATATTATTGCTCAATTTGAAGATTTCTAGTCCATTCAAGATTGCATCAGAGAAAGTGGTCCCCCATTCCGGAGCAGGATGCAAAGCAACAGAGAGACTTTGTTGCTTTAGATTTCCCCTTGTTCCCATTGCAACAACATAGTCCCTATACACTGGGAACCCATTTCCAGTACTCCAGACTATAACATCTGCTTGAGTTTCTGCAGTTAAATTAGCCAAGAAGATCTCAAAGACTCTGTTACCTTGTTCCGTTACCTCTATCTGGAACTCACAGAAATGTAACCTGACATAGTAACTGAACCCAGAATCAACAGGGAACTCCCATGTCAGATTGTAGTTCTGATTCTCAGTCTTGTTCAATCCCATGGTTCTGGCAGTGACATAAACATCCCTTGGAGCCGAATACGATGGTATATTGCTGAAGGTGAGATTCACACTGGTATTAACGGGAAGAGCACTTGGCTTCGCTATTGTCAAATAGTCGTCGTCACTTGACCAGTGCCGGAACATCCCGGTGTCTTTTCCCGGCGTGATTTCCTTCCCACCGACGTTGACTCGATACACACTCTCGAGGGCAGTGTCGTTTCCTACGGAGAACAAGGCTCCCATAGCCTGGCCTATAAAAGTCGCCCCTCCGTCACTGTCCGCTGTATAATATAGATTTGTCGGCATGGAAACAACTTCGATTCCATTGATGAAAGCGTAGGAATCAACGATATCGGGACTTGGGGTGAAGGTTAAGTTTAGCCTTTGGCTTTCATCCACGTTTAAACAAAATTCCTTGACCACAGTAGCTTTGCCTTGTGCATGGAGTAAAGCACTGAAATTCTTGAGAAGGGTATAAGGACCTGCTTTGACAGAGAAGAAAGATTTATTAGAAGGGTCGTCAAAGCCTGGATATGATGCCGGCCCCGGGTAGAAGTGCAACCGAATGAACTTTTGACCGGCCGTTAAGGGAATCGAATAGGTGAATTCGGAGTGAGAAAGACGGGCTGTGGAGTAGGGGACACTCTCAACTGAGTTTTGTATAGGTGCTGTTGAAGCCGTGGATGATTCATTGTTTTGTTTTGATGGTCTAAAGGGGTGAACTTTCCATGGACATCTCCCAACCAAGGACGGCCGTCGAGAGATTGGTCGTCTTTGGAAGAACCACAGTCGATTGTGATGTTCTCGGTGGGGCTATAAGGGGTAACCTCGGTGTCGGAGGCAACAGGGACAGCAAGGTATGCTATGAAGAAGAAGAGACATGGAACTAACAGGTATTTGCTTGTAAACTCCATTGTCATAGAGAGAAAGATTTGAAGAAAGGGATCAGAGCCAAGAAAGCTAGAAAGTATGAACTCTTTCAAGTACTGAATTGCTATGAAATTTCATACGATATTCTCTCCTTCCCTCCATCTTCCTCAGTTGTTTTCTCATCTGCGGGTCAACTTTGCAACAATTTCACGCGTCTTCTTTTTAATATAAATGGTAAAATAAAACATATATCACTAAAGTTTAAGCGGTATATAATTTATATCATTCAACTTCTAATTTTATCAATTATAACATTAAACTTTAGTTTTGACTTCAATTATGACACTAAAACGTTTAATTTTAAGGACACCATGAGGCGGATAGATCTTTCCGTTACTATGATGACGTAGAAAAAATTATGTCATTTTGACAACAACTATTGACTTCCAAAGCGGTGTCGTTTTAGGCATTGAACTTTATGAGCATTATCGATTTTGACACTAAAATTTTAAATAGTTCACTTTTTGCTCTGTATTTTTTTAACCGTCACCGACAATCAATCATCGCCTGTCATCGGTCGTCTATCACGGTAATATTGATACTAAAACGTTCGCATTTCAATCATGTTTGTTCTCATTGGATTGGTTTTTCACGAAACCCGCTCAAAATCAAAATCATTTGAAAGTTTGACGTGCTAATACTCTGGTCTCTTCTGAAGACCGTTCGATGAGTATAGTTTGAGGTTTGTTGTTCGTCTTCTCGAAATAATGCTTCTCATCATTTGAATTTTTAAATAAATGCTTCAAATCTAAGAAAGCCCCCAAACCCAAAAAATTATAGATTTTTTATCTAATGTCGTCGATTTTGAGTGATTTTCGTGGAAAAAAAAAACAAATATAGGAAAAGAAATATGAGTAAAACACGAATGTTTTGATACTGATCTTATCACAAAATACGATCGATGACAAACGATGATTGATTGACGGCAGCAATCGAAAAACTACAATAACAAAAAGTGAATTATTTAAATGTTTAGTGACAAACCGATGCAACTCTAAAGTTTAATGCCAAAAACGATGTCTTTTTGGGCATCAATAATCGTCAATAAAATGATGTAATTTTGTACATGTTATCACACTATTTAAATTTCAACAATCCAATGATACAATTGAAATTAAAACCGAAATCTAGTATTATGGTTGAAAAAATTGAAAGTTGAATCATATAAGCTACACATTACTTAAAAATTGAGTAAGTATAATTTATTTAATACAAATATTAAATTGATCAACGCCAAAGACTATTATCATCTTCTTTTTGTATTACAGTGATGCATATATAATAGTCACGGAGGACTTGCCAAAAGCATCATAGTGTTTGGCAGGACTTGGTTGGGCGAGGGATATTATCTTTCTTCATTTTATAAAATCAAATTGAATTTCGTTGAATAAACATATAAAGGCGGCGTTTTCTATAAAAAAAAAAACTATCGGTGATCGGTATATTTATCGATCTAATATCGATCAGACTATATTTTTTGATCTAGCACCTTTAGCAGTAAAGCGCGCCCCCTGTACCGCGCTATATATTGATTTGGCGCCACGTGAGCTAAGGCGCGTCCCCTGAAACGCGCCTTATGCTGACATGGATACACGTGTGTAAAGCGCAGGGTAGTTGTATAATTACACCTAAGACGAGGGGCAGGGGCCGTGCATTCTGTGAATCTGACACGCGTCAGGAAGGCTCGCGCCTTAGGTGTAATTACACAACTACCCCGACTTCAATACCCCCAAACCTCCCTATAAATACCTCAATCCTCAATCACTTTCATCACACCAAATTCTTTCAACTTCTCTCAAATACTCTTATAATCTCTTCTAAGGTATATTTTATTATATTTTTAATATTTTGTACTTAATTTATTTAAGTATTTAATTTATTTAATATTTTACTTATTTAATTTTTTTGCAGATATAAAATGACAGACGATCTACTTCGCTTTGATGCAAATCATATATCACGACACTTTGCTGATACGGTAACATTTTAACATTTTAATTTAATTTAAATTATTAGTAATAATTTGTTGATTTATTTAATGCATGATTATTAGATTAAGAATTAATTTTTGTAATTATTTAATTTTAGGAGAATGACCGTGTATTAGATCCTTTTATTAGGAATCTTAAGTTAGTAATACCTAGCCGTGTCTTTCCGTATTTAGTAGAGGCTGGATTCGGTTACATAAGTAGATATCAGGGTTACTGTAAGATAGAGTCAGACATGATTTCTGCCTTAGTAGAGCGGTGGAGGCCGGATACCCACACATTCCATCTTCTGTGCGGATTGTGCACGATTACACTTGAGGATGTTTCTATACACCTGGGGCTTTCGGTGGATGGAGATGTGATATCGGGGATCGCGCATGGTTCCTGGACTACTTTGTGTCGGGATAATCTAGGACGTGTCCCGGAAAATTTTAACGGTAGTTGGATACCGTTAAATTGGTTAGATGCCAATTTTCGTGATTTGAGCGAGGACGCGTCTGAGGATGAAGTTAAAATGTATGCACGGGCATGCATACTGCAGCTGATAGGAGGGTTGTTGATACCAGACAAATCACGCAACCAAGTTCGCTGCATGTGGTTGCGACACCTTGGCGACTTTCATCTGGTCGGATCACTCAATTGGGGCTCGGCAGTGTTGGCTTTCCTGTACAGAGAGATGTGTCAAGCCATTGACTACAGGCGTAATGCTATCGGCGGATGTCTCCTGCTACTGCAGTATTGGGCATGGTATCGATTGCCCTTTTTATGTCCCGTTGTCAAGAACCATTCGTATTTCCGCTACTACTGAGGTAATTGTAAAACTGATTTTGTATATTAATAATTTTATACAGTGAATAAGAAATTATTTTTCTTGAATAGGTGGTCTACTGATAGGAAAAATCATCAGGAGCTACCTGATGATTTAGAAAAAATTAGGGTGTTAATCGATCAGAAGGCTGGCACACATGTATGAATTTTAATGTTTAAAAATTGATTTTAGATTATAGTTATATAATTAGATTATAATTAGGGTGATATATTCTACTGATGATGTTAGTGCGGTGATCCCACCTGAGTTGAGGGGCCCATTAGATGTTTGGATGGTGACGGTACCCTTGATCTGTTATGCGACCGTCGAGTGACACTCCACTGATCTCGTGCTCCGACAATTTGGTTGTTTTCAACCAATTCCAGAAGCACCTCGCAATATGGATGAGTTGCATAGAACAGATAGACGCGGCAAGACAAATACAGATTGGCTGGTGAGGCATCATGCGTGGGTCGTGTTGTGAGATGATCGACATCGGCGCCTTCCCCGTAGAGAGCCCATTTTTGATGACCTCTTGATGGTTACTGAGGGTTATTACGAGTGGTTCAACAGTAACGGGAAACCGTTTCTGGTTCCCGAGGATGCACGAGGGCAGACCTTTCCGCGACGTCGACAGAGACCGTCACCGACACAGCACCATCGTCCCCTGACTCGTGGACGGAGAGCAGGTGCTTCTGGTTTATCCTCAGCTGCACCAGCAGGACCTTCACAGCAGCCACCGCAGCCATATATGATGCCGCCGTCGCCTTTTCATTACCATATGTCGACGCCGCCATTCCCTTACCCGATGCCACCGCCGCCACCGTCACAGATGACCCCTCCTGGAGGTTATTATGGGTCTATGTTTGCAGATCCAACTTGGGGTTCATATACTGGATATTTGGCAGGTTCAGCATCATCACCCATGGCCGAAGCACAGACACCTCCTGTACAATTTTCACACTCAGCGATGTCTGGGTTTTATGAGTTTTTCCAGTTTTCACAGGCCGGTGTGATAGTCAGTCATACACCTCCAGGGTCCTTATTCTATGGAGGTGCTTCATCGTCATCAGCTCCTCATGTACCTACTCAGGACTACGACGGCGATGATGATGACAGCGATGAGTCACAACCAGTGATACGAAGAAATCCTCCTCGAGACCGACAGTCATCGCCCTACGGAACACATTTACGTCGAATGCATCGATAGATTTTGTTTTTTATTATATTTGTATTTAGTTTATTAGATTTTTTAATTGTAATTTTTTATTATTCATCATTTAATACTTACTTTATTTTTTAAAAATTTGTTGGACTTTTTTAATATATTTCAGTTAATTTTGTTTATTATCATTTAATATCAGTTATTTTAATTTGGTTATCATTTACCATTTAATACTTATTGTAAGTTTGTTGCATTTAAAATTATTTTGAAATACCAAATTGTTATCAGTTAGATAAAATTTAATGATTGTGTTCGATAACTTTCTTAAGTTTGTCACTTATTATCTCTTTTATTATAATCACATATAACACAAACGTCCAATCTCGTATTATTGTATCGTTTTTTTAATCTTCATCAGTGATTATCGAATGACATTAACTTGAAGTAAATACAAATTGAAGTACAAGAATTATTATTTGATAAACAAATACATCATTTCCTCATCAATTGTTACTTGATGGGAACAGAAGTGGACATGTTTTTCTAGTATGTCCTGGGTTTCTACAATGCCCACATCTTCTGTCTTGTCTAGATCTTTCTCGAATATACATATCGCAATGAATTCGATTGGATTTTGGACGACCACGCTCCCTCAATAAACTCGGATTTGGTACAATTGGAAGCCAAACTTGAACCTCATCAGGGTCTTTGTCATTACCTATGAGGGGAAACTCAAATTCGTATACCTTAAAAACTTCAGATAGTAGGTATACGGGATCCAAAAAATAGTTATAGTCTTGACGTGTATGCGAGCAAGCTGCTATCACATGAGAGCATGGATACTTCAGAGCTTGAAAAAACCTGCAGTCGCACGTTCTGTCCTTTTGATTTACTCTTAACGACACGGCTTCAATCCCTTGAAGAGGTCGCAGTAACTAATCTAGGGTGATAGACATGACCGCCTTGCATCCAGGTTTGAGCTTGTCTCCCGAGCTTCGCAAAGAGCGCCCCAAACGAAAATATATAGTCTTTACCAAAGCCGCTACTGGTAAGTGACGTGCACCCTTTAAGGTCGAATTGGTTGTCTCTGCCAAGTTGGTCGTCATGTGTCCATATCGATATCCACCATCATATGCTTTCGTCCACATTTCTTTATCGATGAGGCTGATGTAATCGTATCCTTCCTCATTCTTCGCCCGCAAATCTTGAAGCATTGATTCAAACGTTTGAGGAAGTAGTTCGTAACCTGATCAAAAAATGTATAACTTACTAACTTGCTTTCTTTGCAAAATTAAAACGAACGAAAAGAAAACACACTACATCAGTTTCACTTACCCATGCGCACAATTAATTGACGCTCATCATTCTTCTTGTACCTTCCATGATAGTTCGCAGCAATGTGTCGGAGACAATACCTATGTTGGACAAAGGGTGGTTGCCACATTGGACCCAAAGACTCCATTGCTGCTTTGATCCCAGCTCCTCGATCTGAAATGACACAGATGTTTTCCCTCGTGATAACATGTGCACGTAAATTTCGGATGAAAAAAACCCAAGAATATGTATCTTCTCCTTCGACAAGAGCAAAAACAACTGGAAGAATGTTGCGATTTTCATCTTGGACAACTGCCAATAATAAAACTTGATTGTATTTTCCATACAAGAAAGTCTCGTTGATCTGGACAACAAGCTTGCAGTATTTGACAGTATTAACGCACTGTGGGTAAGTCCAAAAAACCCGATAGAATTGGCATCGATTGCGGAGAACTCGATCATTATGGTATGCATAGGAGGTTTCGAAGTCCACAATTATCCCAGGATTCAACCTCCGTACCAGCCTAAACCAACCTAGAAGTTCGTTGTAAGATGCATCACATTCGCCATGAAGTTTGACAATGGCATTTTGTTTTGACAACCAAGCTTTTTTATAGGAGACAGTGTACCCATGCTGCGATTGTATAGCTGAAATCAACACAACAATAGCTATATGAGAGCTTGCTTTTACCATGGGCAAGATGGATTGGCATATCACTTTAGAGTCCAAGTTGGGATGATCTTGGTTGACCCCTCCAGCACAACATGTGTGAGAACCGTTGTATACTGTTAGTTCCCATATGTTGTTTTTCCTCTTCCTTTTCGATACACGAACCATCCAATTGTATCCATTTTCGCGTAGGGTACAGTAACATACATATTTATCGGTCGTGGATCAGTTGACTCTGGACTGAACATAATTATTGATATTGTAATTTTTTATAGCAACGCTTCTTCTTTGCTTGAAAACTCCATGCCTAAAGATAATTCACCATTATTTATTAATGAGTAATATCTATAGTCACCGAGATGAGGCATATCCACAAATTCTAGCCTGTACATTGCAGCATAATCAGCTTCATACATGTGTGCAAGTGGGTCAGTTTGTGTTACATTTCCTGGAACTTCATCATCATCGAAGTTGAATTGCGGTGATTCTGGGTGAATGAATAGTCCAGTCTCAGCACCATCCGCACCAAGCTCACAAAGCGGTTCTTCTGGTAAAGATGATGGTTCCTTCATGCGCTCCACATTTAGGTCGAAGAACCTACTACTTGCACGCCTTCCCCTTGAACTAGAAGGCATATCGACATTGAGATCGAAAAAGCTCGCAGTCGAATGTCTCCCCCTTAGAGCTTGAAGTCATCGTCTCAAATGGGAACTGCACAGATGGTTGCGTCGATGGCATCTTCATATTAAGGTCAAACGGATTTGCAGATGAATGACTTCCCCTTGAACTGGACGCGATGTTGTCATACGGATTGTTCGTCGACCCACCTCGGTACATATCGTAAGGAGTTCCGGATGAATGTCTCCCCATTATGGAATTAAAATCATTACACATTATTGTCGTCGGACTATCAACTTGTTCAGCCAACCCATAGTGGAAGCTTAATGATTGACCCCGAACGGCACACACTTGAATAAAATTTGCATACATCTCAATATCGGCGTCTGAATAATTACTTTGAGCTTCAACTATAATTTCAACATCATCATTGTTCAAAAGTTCGAACGCTGTATAAGTTAATGGCAACAATGATGTTCGAAATCTGTACTGCAACGACGACATTCTTCTACTACTTACAACATGAATATTCATCGAAATCTTCGTTATCAACTCCTCAAGATTTATGTTTCTCTTCAATGATATTTTAACACGCTCATTTGATACGAAAACAACGCCAATTTCATCTTCTCAAATTTCACCATCATAATAAACAATAGCTGAAAGTCGTGCCATTCTTTGAGTTTAAAAGTGCGGCAATATTATATCTGCAAAAAATATAACTGAAACAATACTGATTAAATAAATAATATATGAACGAAAATATAACAAAATAAATTTTTTACACATAAACGTAAATAATTTAAATAATATAATTTTATATTATTACATGTACCGCAAAACTATTTCGACGTATATTCCCGCTTTCTAATTTTACAAACACAAAAATTAATTGACAAAAATTAGTATAATATTTTTTTAAATAATCATAATAAACAATAAATATAATAAAAAATTTATCACAAAATTATCTTATAACGAAAAATCGAACAAACTTCTGAATAAAATATGAGAAAATTATCAGAATTATTGACTCGTTGACGGAATTGTTGTATTAATTTATAAGTTGAGAGGAGAGATGTGAGGAGATGTGAGGAACTTAATCGGGAAGAAGGGTATTTATAGCCGGGAAAAGTTACAAGGCGCGATACCTGCATCGCGCCTTATATAATTATATCCGTTAAAGGTATGGTGCGTCCCCTGTCCCGCGCTATATATAAATCAGAATTAAAGGTAAGACGCGGCCCCTGTCCCGCGCTATACCCCTACGTGGCGTAAGGCGCGTCCCAGGGGCCGCGCTTTACACACGTGTATCAATGCCAGCATAAGTCGCGCTTCAGGGGGCGCGCCTTACCTTACGTGGCGCCAAATCAACATATAGCGCAGTGCAGGGGCGCGTTTTATTGTTAAGGGTGTTAGATCGAGAAATATAATCTGACCGATGTTAGATCGATAAATATACCGATCACCGATGATTTTTCGAAAAAAAAGCCCTATAAAGACTGCTGTCAGCAATTATCTTGTAGGGCTAAACTCACGATATAATGCACTCAAAATAAATAATTCACGAAATAACGTTCTCCCAACATTATTTGCTGAAATAGGGCGAAATCAACAGTGTGGCCGTAGGTCGCCATGCCTTCCGGGCGACCTACGACGTGGCTTGCTTCACTCCCAGCGACCTCCTAGGTTGCCATGCACGCCCGGCGACCAAGGAGGTCGCCATGCACTCGGGGGCGACCAAGGATTCATGCATGGGGAGATCGTGCCATGCACTCGGGGCTCGGTTCATGCATGGGGCACTCGAGGCGACCAAGGATGACCAAGGATCGGTTCATGCATGGGGCACTCGGGGCGACCAAGGATCGGTTCATGCATGGGAAGAATGGGGAGATCGTGCATGTGTAGGTCGCCATGGAGTCCCGGCAAGGTCGCGAGCAGGCGAGCATGCAGCAGGGGATGTTGCCGCGAGTGCATGGCGACCTCCTTGGTCGCCGGGCGTGCATGGCGACCTAGGAGGTCACTGGGAGTGCATGGCGACCTACGGCCACTGTTGATTTCGCCCTATTTCAGCAAATAATATTGGGAGAACGTTATTTTGTGAATTATTTATTTTGAATGCATTATTTCGTGAGTTTACCCTATCTTGTAGATGCATTAATATTTTTTCCTAAAATAATTGGAAACACTATTCCAATATCCAAATTTAGAGATGCAAATATATGGGCAATGAAAGTAGGTTTAGTAATTGCAAATTAGGCCCGGTAAATTAGTCGAGTTAAGTTCGAGTATTATTGAACTCTACTCGATTCAAAAAATTTAAATTAAGTTCAATTCAACTTGAAAGTTCACGAGTTTAAAATTGTCAAGTTTGACTCGAACTTAAAATTAAAAATTAAAATTCGACTCGAGCTTGAAAAAACTTGAACTCAAAATATTCTCATACTTTGCTCGATTGAAAGTCAAACTCGAGTTTAAGTACGAAACTTAAATACATTAAAATCTTATAATGTAGTTTTTATTAGAAAAGCAAAAAGACATATGAGGCCCTTGTAGTAAAAAAAGAAGAAGTTAATGTGGTCATGAATTATTTTTGTATCCAATGTGACCCTCCAACTCATAAACAAATTTAATGTGGTCCTTTGACCAACGTTTTTTGTCGTTGATCGTTATGGTACCGACATGACAGTTCACAATACTGATGTAACAATACACGATGATTGATGACATGACAGATAGACTAAATGAATTTTTTTTATCATATTCGAGGATCAAATTATTTTTTAAGGACTTATTTAATTTAAAAAAATATATTTTAAATTTAAATTTTTAATTGATGAAAAAAAGTTTTATAGATATTTTAAAAAAAATTGAGAACAGCCTACCCTACGCTGGTGGGCAGTATCACCCGTGACCATGCAAGTGTTGTGCAATCATAATTTCACTCGCCAAACCTTATCTTTATGCTCATAAAATATAAAAGTTGTCGGCTTCAACAGCAGAAGCTGGTATTGGTTAGTACATATTTATTTTGAAAAATAATAATAAATAGTATGAGATATAATATAGAGTAAATCATTTTAACTCTAGACGTATATCATTTATATTATTAAATTTTTAATTTTGTTAACTATAAATTTAATTTAAATTTTTATTTTATTATATTATTAGATAGTTAAATCATTAATTATATACTAACATAGCTGATAGCTGTCAACGTGAACATTACATCGTAACTGATTATTTTGATGTTCGAAATAAATCAAAACGAAATCGTTTTATTGGACAAACACCAAGTCCAGATTGCACTTCACAAAAATTGAATCTAGGTCTCTTGATATGCAAAGCTGACCTCTGACCACTAGACCAATGAGAAATATTTATGCATATATTGAAAGAGATGGTTTTCCATCATTATGATTTATGTATGCTGATAACAATTGAAATGAGACACAACAGACAACATTAGAAAGTATACTCTTGGTTATTCGGTAATCATACTGGAATCCTACTAATTTCAAGAGAAGCGGTGAATCAATGACGGTGGCATTCTCTGTTGTATGAAGTTGGTGTACAATTGGGAGGCACCTTTGTACCTGAATTACCACGAGCAGTGCAGGAAATGCCTGTGTTACGGTCGCAAACGGCTTGAGCTCGGTCGAGTGATCTTATCGTTGCATATTTACTGTCGGCGAAGCCCGATGCTGCACTTACTTCGTATACCATTTTGCTTGCTTCTGAATCCATCAACATCTCCACCGTCTCTATGTCGTTTGAAAGCTGCAGCTTCAGGCACTCCTCCTCCTTTGAAGAACCATCGCACCACCGGCTGCTGATGCTCTTGTTCTTATTGACCGCGTCCGCAGCACAGTTTCGGTCGGTGCTCCATAGCATTACCAGTATCATTAGCACCAGCATTGCTGAACTTGAACCTCCCTTTTTCTCCTGCTAAAACTCTCATCATAAGAAGTTCATATATATATATAGAAAATCGAACAAAACAAAAACATTTTAGTAGAAGAAAATGAGTATACAATAAACACAATGATTAATCACGGATATATATAATTAAAATATTACCTGCAACAGACACAATAATTGATCACGGACGTAGATAATTTGTCTGTAATAAATTCTGAAAAAACAAGTTCTTAGTTTATTCTTGGCATCTTTGGGTTAGACATACAATTATTTGTTAGGCAATGTGGAGTGATGAAGTTGATATATATATATATATATATATGTTTTGGCTAGGGATGTGGATAGATGCTTTTGGTTTATGAACTTAATCCGACTCTTAAACAAGTCAACATATAATGAAGCCCAAATTTTAATTAGGCCCAACTCAGCTACCCACTCATCAAATTCTTAATACAAAGCTTTTCCCATATTATTTTGAAATTTTAATTCTCAAATAATAATAGTTTTTATATTTATTCCTAAACATAAAGTGATTTATTCAAACAATAATTAAAAATTTAATTAAATTCTTATCTTTATACATTTTCTAATTTCCACTCCCAATCATTATTATTTTTAAATATTTTATATTCAAATAATACATATAAAAAATTACATAATTTTTTATCGTCTCATCTCTTTCGACTTTTCTGTTTCATTCGTTATAATTTTAAACTTGTTTTATTTTATTTGAAAAATAATTATAAGAATTCATTGAATAGTCTCAATAATAAAAGAAAATATTATTATTTTTCCTAAAAAGATTCATGTTTGAACAATTAATTTACATAATAGTTGAATTGTTAAATTATTAGGCATATAAAATTAACTTAATTTTATACTAATACAGGTGAATCTATGTTATTAAAAATTATATACAAAATTATAAATTTAGGGTTTGTTTTATTTTCTTTTTTTTCCCTTAATCACCGTTAGCCTCTTTTCTTCTTCATTTTTGTGATTAGTAATAGCATCAGTCTTGGTGCTAGTAGCCGACTATTGGTTTTTATTATTTTTCCTTTGCTTTATTATATCATATATTTGTTTTTTTATTTTTAATAATTTTGTCTTTATGACACGTGTTTCTCTGCCTTTATGACACGTTTTCGATCGTTTGACCATTATTTTACGTTAGTCCATTCTCTATCCTTTATCAAGTTTCTTTTTCTTTTTCACAGTGTTGTGTTAATTATTTTATTTATTTTACAAATCTTAAATCTAATCCTAATCGTATTTAGAGAGAATATGAAGAGAAAATTTTAGAGAATGAATATGAGTATTTTTAGTGAATCTAGGATTCATGATTAAAAAAAATATAAAAGAGTAGATATGAACAATTTGACCAACCGACCAAATATATTTACTATCTTAGTGCAGTGAGAGGATGGGATTGGTTTTGGATTTTATGTAATCACCTCTCTCTATTTCAAAAGGTTGCCAATCAGATCATTTACACATAGGCCTGTAAACGAACCGAACGCACACGAACAGAGGTATGTTCATGTTCGTTCATTTAATAAATAAACGAACATAAACGAACACGAACATAAACGAACAATTTTTTTTTGTTCATGTTCGTTTATTAAAGAATAAAACTTGTTCATGTTCGTTCATTTAATAAATAAACGAACATAAACGAACACGAACATAAACGAATGAATATAAATGAACACGAACATAAACGTTGAATACCCCACCTTTCATTGTTCTTTCATGAAAAATAGTTGACAATGCAAATCAACCAAATCTACAGTGATAAATAGCGTAAGAGCTGATTAGCAGTGATGAAATGTTTAAAGATATCAAATATTTCGATCGATCTTTTAAAGATAATAAATGATTCACACGTCTTTAATTTAACGCTACAACATTTATCTTAGTGGTCCATGGTTAAATATGAACAATCATTTTCCACTACTTTATTCTAATAAATTCGCCGGCTAAAAATTTTGTTACATTAATATCAGACTTTAGTGAGGTTTGTTAATAATGCTCTTTTCCGTTGGCAGAGTAGAAAATTTAACTGCATGAAGATTTCGAACGGTACAAATTGGACTACAAGGCAATAACATAGATCCGAAATCCCTTCGATGCTATATATAGTAACTGATATTATTGTTAAACCACCATTCAAAATTTTAACGTACCTAAAGTCTATTCCACAACTAAAGGTCACACAAGAACTATGAAAACAAAAGTTCATTGTCAAAATGTATTTTCTACTTATTAATGGGTTCTTCCTGGAAAACCCATTACTTCCGCTATTACACTCTTTTTCAAAAATTGCATAGAAACATTTGTTTTATTTTCTGGCAAATTCTATATATTTTTCTCTTTACTGATACTCATATACTTCCGATTGTTACCTTTATTTTCCCATCTATTTCTAGAAAGAAGTATAATGTTTTCTTGAGTTTTAGATGTGAAGATACCCGCAATAACTTTACATATCAACTATTAAGCCAAATAAAACAGAGAAAGAGATGAAAACAGACCTGTAAAACTTCAGATTGCACTATAATATAACTTATTTTGAAGTTTTCAACGATCGTCTCCACTCTCCAGTGAACACTACGGTTTGGGGAAAAAATGGGGAAAATGAATATAGGTGCGAGGTGCCTCAAGGTTAAATTATTGGATTTAATCTCCAAATAAAATTGGGTTAATTATGGAGTTAGTCATCAGAATATCAGATTAATTAATATATTTAAGATACTTACAAATTAGTCACCAAAATTGATTTAAGAAGATTGGGTTAAACATAAATGAATGAACATAAATGAACATAACCGAACGAACATAAACGAACATAACCGTACGAACATAACCGAACGTTCACGAACGTAAATGAACGAACGAGACCTATGTTCATGTTCGTTCATTTAATTAAACGAACACAAAATCTTGTTCATATTTGTTCATTTAATAAATAAACGCACATAAACGAACTTCCCGCCGCACGGTTCACGAACAGTTCGCTGAACGTTCAATTCATTTACAGGCCTATTTACACATATAAAACAAGGGATTGATATCGGGTCGTAAAGTGAGAGAGAGTGGATGCCTGGGAAGTTGGGTTTCGGAGGGTGAGAAAGGTTTGGCGGAAAGCTGCGAATAAACCCCTCCCTTTCTTCTTCATTCAATGAAGGAAGGAACCAATGTTTACCATCTTCGAGTCGACACAATGAAAAGAGTTGAGGTGGGCTGGACCTGAAATAACGACGCTCCCCATGTAAGCCCACACAAAGTTAATAGGGAAACAGTATCATTGTGGGTTTAAGCAGTTGTTGTGTACCATAATTACACATTTTAATAACTCTTCTAGTTTTTGCATGCCTCTTGGGGGCATTTATGGGCCAGAATCACGTACCAGAGCTGATAAAGGTGTTAGATTTTCAGGAGAAAAGAAAAGTACATTCTGAAGCTCTGTTCTGTTTGCGAGTTAGGAGTTTGGACCTTTTTGGAGGTAAGGAGCACTAAGTAAAGGAGACATCATACATACATATTTTCCTGTTTTGACAGGGAAATGCACACAAGAAAATTATGTTTTATATGATACATTATTACATTTGAGCTTTGCTGCTGGCTTCACTAATCTTTCTACCTGTCGGCCAAAATAATTTGTTGTTGTTTGACAAGTTTATTTTTAATTTGATGAACATTGTCCTGTCGGTTTTTGCCATCAGAAAACATTTCCTTCAGGAGACCAGTGACATTATACTTGGTTCCATGACAGAGCTTGAATAAGATGGGATGCAGTGAATGCAATCAAAACAACTAACACATTGAAAAATCTGCATACCAAAACTCCTCATACGAAGTAAAAAGTATGATAAAAATGAGAAAAAAGTGAGTGGATTTCTTCTTTGTGTAATAAGAGACCTGCCCCAAAATTTCCTTTCTATTTTCTTTACAAAAGGTACTGCATCAAAAAAGTTTTCCTGTTGCTGTAAAATGTTTTAAACAAAGAATCCAAACAAAAATATCTGCACAAAAATTTCAATCAGTCCAATGATGCAAGATTCTTAGAAACATGCCTCATGCAGTGGAAGCTCTCATCTCATCCCAGAGTTAAAGACATGCAAACCTAGCAGAGCTCGATAATGCCCTTTCTCAACGTCTTCTTCTTTAACCTGATGCAGGAGGAGGGCTTCGATAGCAAAATCTTCCCAATCAATTACACTGACTGGCCTTCTCTTTCTCTTCTTCCCAGCACAACCAAATTCGGAAGAGTTAAAATTCTCACCACCATCTGAAACGGTACAGGATGGATACATTATCTTATTTATTCGCACCTTAGCAGCATTTATCTTTTGCCTTCTCCTTTCAATTGCCTTGCAACCAGCAATATAAGAGGGTGGCATCATATCCAAACCAACTTCTTTTTCCAAAATTTGCTCCAGAAGAAGCTTTTTACTTAATTCTGATTTCCCACTCCATCAATCCTCGTATGCATGACGCTCAACCCCCCTACTCTTTTGCCTGTGAATCTTTCCATGTTATCCTTCCAAATTATCGTCATCAACCTCGTTCACAAACGTTGTATAAATCAAGGTCAAGCATTCATGAGAAAGCTTAAGGTTATCTCCATAGTTATCATTAGATGACCTAGTAAAACCACTTGTATTCCCTCCCTCAAAATATCGCCAATCACCATTAAAAAACTTCTCATCATCACCATATGCAGCAACTTTTTGCAAACACTCATGAACCACATCATCTATATCAAAATTCTCAACCACTTCACCGCCTCCCCCAGGCAATTCCATGGACTTCAACTCCATATATCGAATAACAAATGGAGCATACTTGACCACATTTTTCACAGTAACATCTTTCCCCCATGGCAACACTTGAGCAACGTTCACAAGTGCCGCCAAGAGCTCCTTATACCTCGACTTAGTAGTAGACACCATGGCACGAACATTCTTTGCTGCATCCTCGATCTTCAAACCGTCCACCCCATTCAACTCCGCCAGAAACGCCATCACAGCTGCCACAGCCGGCAACGGCCTCCTTCCAGTAGTCAAAAACCACTTGACAGCACAATTGACCAAAAAAATCCCTTGTTTCCTCATCCTCTCTTTCTTATTCTCATCCACATCGTTGAAATCCATATAATTATTCAACTCTCTTTCAAACAAACCAGCGATACTAACCTCAGGCAAACTCAATTTCATAATCTTAACGACATGATCAATCATCCTACCTAATTCATAAACATCACAATCAACAACCTCCGCCACCTCCGCGGCGGGCAAAAACTTCTTATCTCTCCTCATAACAACATAAGAACAAGCACCGATTAGAACATGAAACCAATCGCCATCACCGAATTCGCCATCGGTGATCTCGTCGATCATAGAAGTCACCTCGGATTCAGAATTAGATATTTTAAGACTGGTGGTGTATTCGTGGATTAAGGCTTTGGCTACGAAGAGTTTTTTGTCTTTGTAACTGTAGAGAGAACCGGTACCTGCATAGCCGATGTGGATGTTGGTGCCAGTAGGACCGTTGATTCCGCCGATTTGAGCATCGTAGTTGTCGAAATCGAGAACGGCGTAGCAATTGACGCAGACGAGGTTGTCCGTCAAATCGTCGCGAAGGGTGGAACGACTTCCACATCTGCACGGCATTTAGGTTTTGGAGTTTTACAAGGGAAAGGCAAAGCTGGTTGGGTCTGATAAAAACCCTAAAACCTTGAAAATATAATGAAAAAGAACTAAGAAAGGGAAATTTAAAGAGTCCAAAAATTAAAAGTAAAATTTCATTAAATTGGATCCAAATTTAAAAAGAGAGATTGAAAGAGATCTAGCAAGCAATTATTATCTAAATGCCATTCTAATCACTTACACTTAAAAAATTTAACATAATAATAATACGATCTTAGATAATAATAGCTTATTCTCGTTTAATTTCAGTTTTAATTTTAATTCAATTCACCGTCGGTGACATAAACGACTGTCTAGCATCCTTGTTATTTCTCGTTTGCTTCGCACACTATCGGTTGTTTCCTCTCGTTTTCAAAGCATTTAGACACCATCAGAGAACCGTGAACCATCCGTAGTCGTTTCCCGTCCCAGCCAAACCGACCACACCCGCCGTTGATCGTCCCTATGAAATCTCTGAGTGAAAGTCCCCCAGCTCGTCCGGCCGTGATTTGAGTAACCCCGACTATTTATGTTTTAATCTGAATGGTCAAATTGCTAACTGTTTTAATTTAACTGGAGAAACTACATGTAAACCCCTATTTTCCCTTTACCTTTAGACTTCTAGGTAAACCAATGTATGTGTTTAATATAAATGGATAAACTACATTAAAGCCCACATACTTTATTTTAATTTGAATTGTAAAATTGCATGCTAACCAATACTTTCCTCTGTTTAGACTTTAGACATCTATGTTTTAAATCATCTATGGTTTTGACTTTATTTTTGTTTTGATAGTTAATTTTGAAATTATCCTTTAATTTTAATTAGCATAACATCAATACTTTATTTTAATCATTAATAAAATAAGTAACTAACTGAAGAAAAATCAGATTTCATGCCTAACCTCAAATACATGTGGATCCGTCAATCGTTGTCAAATTTGCGAAATTGTTGGCCAAGTCGATAAACGATCTGGTAAGGAGCCTAAGTTCTTAAAGAACAGAGATGTAGGAATGTTTAAAGAACAGAGATGTAGGAATGTTGAAGATGATTCCAATCAAGCCTATGGTTGTGGAAACTTTTTTTTAGAGATGAGAGTCAAATGATTAGTTAAAATGATGTCATGCCAATCAGTTAACGTGTAACATCATTATTATGTCATTCTCATTAGTCAGTTAACGTGTCATATTAATATTGCATCACTCTCATCAACGGTTGTTAACGATGAGTAACCGATTTGTTATAAATCGATAATGTAGTGATTAAATCATTCCTTTTTAAATATCAGTAGGGAAAAATAACTTGCTCAAACATCAAGGACCATTTATATAGTTTAACCCAAAAGACCATCGGGATGGCAAAAAAACTCGAATCCGACGAGGAAAATCGAAAACCGAATTAAACGGGTCGGTTCGGGGATGATAAACGGGGACGGGGACAGGTTTGATAATCCCCGCTCCGATTACCCGGCCCGATAAATATTAAAAATAATTATTATATATATATAATATTAATAAATTTAATTTAAATTAAAATATATATAATATTTATATATTTAATTTAAATATATATACCCGGCCCGATACTTGTTTAAATAGCCGTTTATACTAAATGAGATATCCGTTTTCCCGTGATTTTTTAGACGGGGACGAATATGAGATTTTTAAACGGAGACGGGAGACCAATACCCGAACCTGAACCCGCCCGTTGCCCTCGCTAATCATTATCGTCCCTATCGCCGATTCATACTTAGGGTTTGAGACTCAAAATTCAAAAAGTGCGAATTTTCATTGTCTGGCAGCTTTCTAAATCGCCATCCTTATTCTCATCTACCATCATGACAGATTCTTCAAGCTCACGTTTACGTTTCTTTCAAGTCACTAAGAAAGCGGTTGGCTTCATTTCGCGACTAAGGAGTCAACGAGGATCTTCTGGGAAATCGTATTCAACACTGCCGGAGGAACTATCCATTCGTCAATTTTCACTAGCGGAGATCAAAGCTGCCACCGCCAACTTCGATGAAAACTTGATTATTGGTACAAGTATTTTTGGATCTGTATACAAAGGGGTTATAGATGATGGGACATTTACTGTTGCTATCAGACGCATGGAATTAGGTCTTACTTTATTCCGAACTGAAGTGGTCTTACTTTGCCAGCTGAATCACTTCAATGTTGAATCTCTCATTGGATTCTGCGATGAGAAGGGAGAAACAATCCTTGTTTATGAATATTTGTGCAATCGGTCGCTCTACGATTGTCTCCATGGTAATGTTATCAATGCTAATCCACTTCCTCTTTTCCCACTTCCTTGGGAAAAGA
Source organism: Hibiscus syriacus (assembly GCF_006381635.1). Taxonomy (NCBI): domain Eukaryota; kingdom Viridiplantae; phylum Streptophyta; class Magnoliopsida; order Malvales; family Malvaceae; genus Hibiscus; species Hibiscus syriacus. The sequence continues at coordinate 61,889 of NW_024062316.1, read as the reverse complement.
GGCTAGAAATTTGCATTGGTGCTGCACGTGGATTACATTACCTTCATACCGGAACCAAGTACGTAGTAATGCACCGCAACGTGACCACCAACACTATTCTTTTAGATCATGATTTGGTTCCTAAGCTTTCTGGTTTCTTTGTGTCCAAGTTAGGACCTCGGAGCATGTCAAAAGCTTTGATAAGAAAAGAGGCACCAGCTGAGGGTGCTTTCGGATACCTTGATCCAGAATATTATCACACCAAGTACCTGTCAGAAAAAATTGATGTCTATTCATTTGGTGTTGTCTTACTCGAAGTAATTTTGGTTCAAACTCGAACATTTCACTTTCAGATGAACAATGAGGCAAGATCTCTGTCTGGATGGACATCTTGGTGCCTCAGGAATGGGACTCTTTATCACTACATTGATCCATATTTAAAGGGGAGGATAGCCCCAGAGTGCTTCAACAAATTTATGGAGATTGCTATGTGTTGTATCTCTGCTACGGAAGATGAACGACCGTCCATGGGTGAAGTGGAGGTGACTCTAGAACTTGCATTGGAACTGCAAAAGAAATCAGAGTCCGAAATGACAAGTATATAATTCCTCGTGGCGAGTTCGTGTATGAAGATGTAATTTTCTGACACTGATACAACAATTGGGGATTCAATAGCCATCAAAGAATGAAGGTACACAACATATATGCTTTTTTAGTTGAAGTCTTCTTTAACTATACAATATTCTGTTTGTTTAATAGAAACTTTCATCTTTTGTTGCTATTGAAGATCGTACTCATATGCTTATCTATGTATGCCATTTCTAAATTTGTTAACAGAACTATTGCCCTTTCACATTTGAAATGTATACACCAACTTTCTTCTCAAATTATGGGACTTTTGTGCACTTGTTAAGGAAAGGAATATGTGAATGTGTTAACAGATATTCTTGCGTCAGTTTATGTTCAAAAAAATGTTTTATTGTTTTCATTTACCTGCTGGTTATCCAAGTCAACATACTGCGATTGATCCCACCCATGAGCCTCGACAAACTTTTGTTTCTCCCTTGACATCACCAGACAACTTTGCTGCAACTTGCCCCTTTTTATTCTCCTTTTCCTTGGTTCCTTTTGGATTGGTGTGCTACTGGCAGCAGATATAACAACTATTATTCACATGAAGGTGAGGCACCTAATCAATTCTTAGTCTGAAAGAGTTATCCTTGATCTCCACATCACCACTGGCCTGAGGTTCATTGTTTGAAGGAAGCATCAACTTACCCAGCTTAATATTTCTTAAGCTGATAGCCAGTGAAATAGAAGAGAATGCACACTAACAAATGAGCATCTAATTATATCCCTTCTTTAGCCAATGCTTTTCCCTCTTGAAAAGCAAGGCCTGCCCCCAATTAATGAACTGCAAATCATACATTACTCTTTCCATGCCTTTCACTGACTGTTTTTTATTGCCCCCATTGCTCCTTAATCTTACAGAGCCCTTCAAGTTTTCCCAAGCTAGAAACTGGAGGTCATCTTTGATATCCCTTATTCTGCCTTTTTATTTTTTAATTAAAACTTGAAATTAACGCAAGTCTTTTGCCACACCAGAGTAAGTTCCTTGCAGAGATAAAACCGTCCTTCGGTGCTTCACTAGGTCTAATGAGCACAAAGTAGGCCTGGACTGCTGACTGATCCCATTCTAACACCAGTGCAAGTGTAAATCCATCTGTTTCATCAATCAAAGTCTGGGCTAGCTTGTATTTGAAGGTCATCCACCACTTGGGGGCAAGGACATTTCCCTCTGTTCTGTTCTCTAGTCTGTCCAACTTAATCAGATAAATCGTTTGTATGAGGCATGGAATTAAAGTTCTCATACTTTTCCATCTTTCCTGTATTTAAGAGTCATTCATTAGCATGTGGGAGAGTTGCTTGTATACATTTGAGCTTCAGAATTTAAGAGAAATAATCTCTCTTTTTTATGTACCAATCAAAATATGATATTGCCAATATATTAATTTTTTAAGTAAATCGAACAAATATTCATATGCAACATTCATCGTCAAATATGTGTAATAATGTCATTTCAGTCCTTCAGGGGTACTGCATATCTGCTGTAACTACTTTTAAATGCTGTACTATTGACTATTGTTCATCTAAATTAATAATTGTTTATGTTAAACGCTGTGCCTGTTGTTGCCATATTCTGTAACTTGACATTTTTATGATTGTCTCTCTAGTTTAGTTGTACAGCTGATGTTCTGTACTAATCTTCTACTAAAGTTTCTTATATACTTATGGTCTGTTTGTTTCCCTTATTCTCTCTTCCCTCTTTCCCTCTGGCTTAAGATTTCCCTCCTCTTTGCTTTTCTGTTGCAATATTTTTACCTTTATCTTTACATATCTAAAAATTACAGATTTCTTTCATCTTCACTTTTCTTTAATGGGTTTTATTTTGCTGTTTGTTTTTCTTTGTGGAACTGCTCAAGCCCCAACCCTCATAGCCAAAGTCGGAAAGTTTCACGCAAAGAGGAAGAAGCGGTGAAAGATGTTGTTTTAAGTGGGGGGACAAGGGGTTCTTCCTATCTTCTTTGAAAAGGCTGAGAATTTTGTAAGTGTTATATAACTCCAATTTCGTGTCTAATCATGAATATTGCTGGCCTTTTGGAAAATGATTCATTTGCTTACCAATTTCATCTTTTGAATTTACTGTTCTTTATTTTGGTTTGCAAGTTCAGGTATTTGAAACGGTTTGAACTCTTGGATGTTTCTTGCTGATATTATATCAATATCATCATTAATATTGGTTCTCTGCTACTTGTTTTGTTCGTACATTATAATTACTAATAGCCTGAACTTTGATTCTAGAATCACAAAAAAAGCTATTTGAAATTTGTCAAATTTTTGTAAGCACTGGTTGCAATGGAACAAAATATTAGAAAGATTGTGAGAAAGTAATGTTAGATGCAAAGGTGTACATCTCATCTGCAAATTGTAAACTGTGCTATTAGTACTTTAACAAAACAAAGGTTAGTTCCAACTTTTGTTTTTGGAATATTTCGTGAAGATGTGAAATTGATTTGGCTTATATTAGCATCTATGTGGTTAGTGAACTGTTCTTGTTAAATGAGTAGTTGGTATACTTTATAGTTTTGGGAATATATTAATCTTTGATTCCTTCATGTCACGTTTGCTACACAAGTAGTAACACAAGGAAAAAGTTTAATTATTACACGAGTTATTACATTAATTTTAAAATAGTTTCTCATATTTAGTTCAAATTTAAACTTGAACCTAGAAAGATGAGTTAGGTTAACGGCAACAGGTGGGCAGCCGTCGATGGCGGGCGACAATAACGAGGGTTTGGGTTCTTTTTGAAATTTTTGAAAAATAAATGAGTTTTTTAATGATAATTTTAATGTTTTTAATAAAACTTTTAAAAATTTATAAACCCACCATGTGTCATTTTTGAAATGGTTGATGGATTTTTTAAACTGCCGTGATGGATTAGACATTTAAAATAATAACAGAAACCATTAGGCACCTACATTGATAAAAAAAAAAATTAGACACTTAAAGTGAACAAGAGGTATATTTTGGACAAAATCAAAAGTGATAAAAAAACTATTTCTCTGTGCATAAGGTACACTAATATCTATATTCACATCCAACAAAAAAAAAACTATATTTACAGCAAAAACCATTGGAAATCAATGAAGCTAATACATGTACAAGCTAGCTTCATATGAGTCCGGATAACTCAGTCATAAATGCTCACCTCTTGCTGAATTTCAGAATATACATTATTGAAAGAACCAAAACATTGCTCATCCACGTGATCAAGCTGTAAAAGCGCCTGCAGATCCCCATATACCAAGGAATCCTCAAGCTGACTATCCATGGAAATATATTCCAATGAATTTGTATCATCGAAAGGCAAAGCTAAATCGTCCCAGACCCGAAATGAATCGAGCGATGCTTCAAAGGATGATTCCGTGCTACTCTCAGGGTTTCCAAGAATCTCAAGAACAGGCTCCGGTTGCTCTAGAATTTGGGGTGAAGACGAAGAAGAAGGAGATGAAACAGTGGCGTTGCCAGTGAGCTCTTGAACAAGGATTTTGAAACTGGAGCTGTGGGTAATGTAAACCTTGGGACACAACACCTTTATCAGACTCTTCAATGGCTTCTTTTCACTACAGCTAGTCTTTGATATTTTCGCTTTCGCTTGACTTAACATCTTCTTCCCCATAATTTCAGTTCTTTTAACCATGTACATGGATTTCTGAGCTGGAACGGAGCTTCCCAAGACCCTCTATTATGAATTTATAATGAAGTTCAACATTCATTGGAAGAAACAGAAGCCATGACAATTACGTGAACTAAATTATTGAGATAGATGATAATGATGTTAAATTCTGTTAATCCAAATTGTTATTAGGAATCCTTGCTCACCCACCAACCTATACTAATTAATTAATTAAACTATTATTTCTTTCTTTGTCCATCATTTTCATAATATTATAGAGAGAAAATGTGCAAGGGATTGTATTCACACGCTGGTCTATTCAAGGAGTATAAATAATTTAAGGGTAAACTATACTTAGATATCATTAAACTTTAGAGAATGTATTGTTTATATTATTGAACTTTTAATTGCTCTAATTATATCACTAAATTTTGGTTTTAATTTCAATTATTTTATTGAGTTGTTAAATGTTAATGGCATGATGTGGAAAAATCGACACACCCTTAAAGTTTAGTGTCCAAAATGACATTATTTTGGGTATCGATATTGATACCAAAACGATGTTATTTTATCCATATTATCACGTTGTTTGGATGTTAACAGCCCAATGCCATAATTGAAGTCAAAATCAAAGTTTAGTGCTATTATTGGAGTAATTGAAAGTTCTATAGGATAAACGATACACCGTCTAAATTTCAGTGATATTTTTGTAGTTTATCCATAATTTAATTAAACTGTTATATAAAGGTAAAAGCAAATTTAGTTTAATGCTTAATTGAGATTTGATAAATTAAAATAATTTAATTAAAGGTGTAACACTCCAATTTAGGGGTTAAAATTTAAGAAATTATAAAGTGGTGAATTTAATTGGAATTTTGGAAGGAAATTGAGGATTAAATTGTAAAATTTCAAAGTTGATAGACCGTTTTAATAAGTACAGGAACTTCAGTGACTAAAGTCATGGTTTACCCATTTTTATTTATGAGAGAATTTATAACCCCTCCCCGTACAACAGAATTCATTTTTTCCTCTCTCGTTGACCCAACTTTCAACTCTGATCTATTCGTCGTCCGACCTCCGATCGACGAGCCGAAATCACCATTGTGTTCGTTGTCGAGCGAGGAACAAAACCCCTTAAACCTTTCGTCATGAATCATCTCCGTTCGTCATTAATTTTAGTCGGAAGTATCGTCGGTAATAACCCGATTTCAGTTGGTTTTTTATCGATTCACGACGATCCGAGAATCTGTTTACGACACCTCCCGCACCATCGTGTTCCTTGCATCATTCCGAGTCCGCCGGTGTCATCCTTGGTCTCCGTCGACGGCTGCGCGTGAGGAGGTGAAGCGGTCAAAGTTTTCGATTCGTTGAAATCGTGCTCTCCGCCGTTCAAAAATTTGAACCGAGCTTTGTAAGTATCTCGAAATCGCTTAAAATAATTTTTAGAAATTTTTTCAGGAATTTTCCGACATCAGGGTACTGTTCACGCGCAGCCACTGCGCGTGGGGAAGAAAAAAATGACCGGTTTGACCGGTTTTGCTCCTGTTTTGACCGGTTATAACCTGACCCGACCCGTTGACCCGATCCGTTGACCGGTGTTGACCATTGTTGACCAAAACTTTGACCGGATTTGACCGGGCATTAAACGACCTTTGACTTTGACTGAGTATACCTATCCTGACATTTTTCGACGTTCCAAATCCGATTCCGCAGTCCGTTTTTTGAAATTCGGACTCGAAGGCCTCAAAATTGCCAGTCAAACCCGTTGACTTTGATTTTGACCGAAAATTCCAAATTTTTGAAAATTCATATTTTATGCTTTCGATGTCCTGAATCCGAAGTCCGTTTCGCCAAATTCTAACCCGATAATCTGTTTTTCAATGATTTATCATCTGATTCGATCCGTTTTTCATAATTAAGCTCCGTTTTTTATGTAATTTCTGTTGGTATGAATACGAGGAAATATTGGAAGATAATTTCAAGATCGAGGGCGTTCGAATGAAATTTTATGGTCGATCAGTATTGCACGGAAATCGAGATAATACTTTACTACCTCTTTATGCTTTATAGAACATGTTGGTATTGGTAAATGCATGAATGGAAATGTTTGGTCTCATATGTGTAATTAATGAAGATCTACATTTGATACGAATACGGTAGCAAGTAGGTAACTAAATATGGCTCATATGACTATTATAATAGATTGAGGAATTGTTAGAATTAAATTTACAAGTTTGTGATTGGTGATAAAGAAATCAACCCTATATTTGTAACTTATATTTTATATCATCAAAGGTTAAATGTTAAAGGTACTTGGATGAGAAATTATGAGAATACTTCGGTAGGGTAAAATTATGAAAATACCCTTATGTTGTAGGATGTCAAAAATTATCCCTGGAAGTTGGTTAATAACTCTGAAATGACATATTGATCTGATATAATTACAGATGTGTATAAGAAATGATAGTTTTGTTTATAAATTTTGGATAACAGGTTTTTATCGCTAAAAAGGGTTTGTGCAAGATACTAGAAGTTTGTTAAAGAATAATTTCAAGATCAGAGAATGTTCAGGAAAGCAATTAATCATAGGATCTCTAAATTATAATTATTTTCGTTAAGAGCTAATATCGAAATTATCTGGTTAAGAAATTACAGAAATGCCCTTAAGAGGTAAAATAGTCTGAGTTAACCCTGAATGAGAAAATACTTAAAGGATTCATACTTAACTCGATTAAGTACGGATTTGATTATTAAGATCCTGATTTAGTGCAGGAAAATTTCCTAATATTCCGTTTGTAAAATCTGAGAAGGCACTTGACCCGGAAATATCCGAGTTATGAGTAAATACCTGCAGAACAATTTGTCGGGGTTGTTTTGTTGTCAGAATTGTTCGAAATGAATGAAATAAATGATAAGATTGAATTTAATAGTAAGATCAGACTGAAGGAAATGATTAAATTACACTGAATCTGTACAATGATCAAAATACCCCTGTAATGGAAATGACTCAAGAATATCACCAAGCTCATGAATGATTAGATATCCTTGAGCTATGTAATGATTGGAATAAACTGAACACCAAAATAACCAAAATACCCTTATGGCCTATACTAAGGAAATGTCTTGGATTAATTAAGGAATCCAAATAAACATGGATGTGGTACTGCTCTTAAAAGTTACAGATCACATATTAAGCCGAGCAACCAATGCTAGTGTTATATCAGTACCTGAACGACATAGATGTCACTTGAATGCGTGTTTGTATTCTCAAGTTTGGCTCGATGATAATTTTGGAAGTATTCAGCTCAGCTCAACTCTAGATCGCATTCAACAGTAAGAATTTGATATTTGTTAGACAAATCAACCACGAAGACCAAATTGAATTGAACGGAAGTACAATATGTATCCGAAATTCAGAAACGTCTGAATTACCTTGGAAAACCCCGAAGTAACTGAAATGGACTTGACTGCTAAGTGAAATAAGTAACTTCAATGACTATGGATTAAATAAGTGATTTGGATGAGTCTGAAAACGTTAATGAACATACATGATGTAATGTTCTTATGGGTCATGAACTACAAATCAAGCACGACATCATTTCATGATATCGTGGAAGCGTGGAAACGAAATTAAGAACATCGATATATCTGTTAGTTTCTTTAAGATCTATTCAGCGATGATTCCGAAGATGATCTATGGATAAGAATTTTTGGTATTAAAAAGTAAATACCCTGAAAGGATAATGAATAGATCAGTTGACAAGCATTAGTTCTGGGAACTATTCATCTGGAGTTGTTAGAAAATCCGATTAATCGACATAGACTGTAAATGTCCTGAATCTTCATTTCTTTCTTACCAGCTCAAGTCATATTATGAATAACTGATGATTTCGTCAGTTATTAAACTCTTCCAATAGTGATTCTGAATTCCGATGTTCTATCGGTATACTGAAGATTTGTGTTCCTCTACCTGTTAAGATTATCCAATATCTTTGAATAATATCTGTAAATTCTGGTGTGTTCCCTACTCACATGAATATTTTATATGATTTTCGACTTGAATTCTGATGTGATACTTGACATGGATTCTAATTTGATATCTGACATAGATTCTGATCTGATATTTGACTTGGATTCTGATATGATACTTGACCTGGATTTTGATATGATATTTGACATGAATTATGCTTTGATTTTTTATATGTCCGTTTACGGACGGAATATGTTTTATTTGGGGGTATTATTGGAGGAAGAATACCTAGAGGCTCCTCGGCTTTATGCTCAGGGCCTTACTTGTTGGCTCATCGGCTGTGTGCTCAGAGTCTTACTGGACGTGACGAGGTTGTATGGTTCTGGGGAACCTACACATTTTTGTACGTGCCAGATGGAGGTATATATATATATATATATAGGTTTTAAAAAGATCTGAAAAGTTACATGGTTTTTGGGAACACACTAGATAACCTATTTTGATCTCCTGAACTCAGTCATCCGAAATATTTCTCTGAACTGAAAGCTCATTGTCCATTACCACCTGAAATATCAGTAGGATCTCTGCTCAGCATAAAAGTCTGTAAATGTTCGGAAACAATAAGGATATATAAATATTTATCTGTATGTGCACGTTCATTAGCATCATCTGGTAGTTCTGTATTACTGAGCTTTCCGAAGCTCACTCTATTACTCAACATTGCAGGTTAAAAGAATTGTACCAGTGCAACTATCGTCATCAGTATGGGAGTTCTTCCGGCGTTGATTTTAGATAATTATACATGTGATTAGGGGCATGTAATTGTATTTTGTTTTATATACGATTCTGAAAATCTGTTTTATTTTTAAACAATGACAAATGATTTTATAAGTTTACATGTTCTGATAAAAAGTTTTAAATTTTCCGCTATTTTTACAGTGGGTCGCTCCGGTGGCCCTAATGTGACAACCCAGATCGGATCGAGTTATCCGCATCGGTCTGGGGGTTACAAAAGGAATAGAAAATTACATGTAGGCTGAATATATACGGTGAAAGGGCATTGATGGCACGTTGTCTATTGTTTAAGGCTATTTCTTCCATTCACATTCAATCCATGTAATTTATGAAGGAATCACCACCAAATATTGCCAATATTAAAAAAAATAACAAATTAAGTATTAAACCTATAATTATAGGGTTAACAATTAATTTATTACTGCATTATAAATGACTATTCAAATAACAAAAATGTAAACTACACATATAGTCGATCAACTTTTAGTGTTTATGTTTAGTTATTGTTATAATAATTTAACTTTTCATATTGCATTCATCATAGTGTACCTCTTGATCAGGAAAGGTCAACTGTCTTTCATATTTCGATCCCTTTTACTACAGTTTATTGATGCATTTAAAACGGTTCATGAAACAATCTGTCAAATTCATTCTCTCAATCCCTACGTCTACATCAATAATACATCTAATTTTACATCTAATAAAACATGTTATATTATAACAAAATAATAATTAAATAATCAATATAATCATAGAGTGATCGAAACAGGAGTAACTCTAAAGTTGAATGATTAAATTAAAAATTTTAAACCTTAATGACCAGAATAATAATGATAAGATAGTTAAGTTAAAAAGATGTAATTTACCCTATTTTAGAGGTTACTATTTAGTCCCTAAATTGGTTAAATTATTAGGCGTGACCTTGAACACGCCAAGATTCATTTATTTGTCCTCAATCTTTCTTCTTCATTTCAACTTATTCCTTGTCTTCTCCAATTTATGACAAGGTTTTCAATTTATTCAATTCCATCTTTTATACTCTTAATTTCATTTCAATTGTCTCAAAATTTTGGATTTTGACAATTCCTCAGAGGTTATAATTAATCATTTAATTAATAAAATAATTTTTTGAAAATCTTTAACTCCTAGATAGTTTATGACAAATGATATAGATATTGTTCTATATTGTATTTCTTTAAACCTTTAATCTTTCACTTTCTTATAACATCTATGTATTCTTATAATTTTTTAAATAGTCTGAGATGATTATAATGTAATATCTATCGAGAACATTTTTAATCAATTAACAGCATACACTACTTAACTATTCGAACCCAAAACCTATGAGAAGAACAATATTTATTTTTGTCACTAAGATTACATGATATGTTCTTTATATATTGATCCAGCAATAAAACCTATCATCATATCTCATTTTCTTTGTCTTAATTCAGAATTTAATAGTTTCTTAACGAGGAAGATTTGGTTAGTTTTTTTAATTAAGATAAATTATTAGTGAATGTATTATTAAAGTGAAAGTGATGGAAGAGCGTCGTTATCTCAGCGTGCACGTGTCTTTCTTCAATCTCGGCGTGCAAAACACTCATTAATAGATCAAAATATCCCCTTTCCGTTTACAACGAACCCCCCCCCCCCTTTCCCTTTCTCTTACTGCTCTAATCTCCACCTCTCTCTCTCCGAGAGAGATTTCCCATCGTTCCCTTATGTATCTTTAGGGTTTAATTTTCTTCTTCTTCTTCTTCTTCTCTGCTATATCTGAGCTTAGGATCTTTCTCTTTCACGTTGGTTTTGTAAATATGGAGCGATCCGATGGCAAACTTTACAGCAATTTATCCTCTCTATCTTCCTCAGGTTTCTTTCCTCGGTTCCTTCCTTTCCTATTTCGATCTCCCCTTACTTAATAGCTTGCTTCTTATGACGTGAAATGATATTAAATTTTACTGGGAAAAGTTTGGATCTTACTTCTTTTTTCTCACCTACCAAACGGAGTCTTTACTGTTAACTCTCCACTAAACCTATTGTATTTGCTTGATTACTTGTTTGTATTCAAAGTTTTATTTTTTCGATATTTTTTCTGTTTCTTTCATTTGATGGTTCTTAAGCTATACTATGTTGGTCGATCGGCATATGTGGTCCTGTTTGATTGCTGAATAAGTTGGTGGTTTTGCAGGTAATGCGGTTTTTGATGCATCCCAGTATGAATTTTTTGGTCAAAATGATCCGGAAGAAGTGGAGCTGGGGGGTCTGGAAGATGATGAAGAGGATGCTCCTGTCTTTGCTTCCACTGAAGATGATGAGTACCATTTTGATAAAGGAGAGGTGAGATTTCATTCCTTTGGTTATACACTGTGCGGCCAACCCCAAGCTTTATTTGCATTGCATTTCACCTCCTCCCTAAACAATACTTTGCATTGTATTTATTTTCTTAAGCCTTAGGTGTTTCATAAATTAATATGTGTCGAGCTCACTCTTTGCCATGTACCTTCTCATTCCAATTACGTACACTCCACTAGTTAGCTATAAAAGTTTTATTCCGCGGTCATTTTGGAAATTAACTTTTTATTAAGTAGATTATGTCTGTCAATTTGAAGTTCCAAATTGCTACTTATTTAAGGTAGCCAGACAAAAATTAGGTTTCAAGGTTTTCTCACTTGACACGTGTCCGTATTTTGTTGCCCAAGTAAAATGATTCATTTGAAAATTAGTTACTCTCTATCTATTTGAACTCTCTTCCCAATGCGTGATCAATTTGATGGCCATAAGATGCATGAAACATATATCTTTAGATACTTATTCTACAAATATGTGCTCTTAACTCCTAAGTACACAATGAATTTATTTGAATTTAAAATTTTAAGGGTTTAATAAAATAAATAGTTGATTTAATTGTTGACAATTGATACGGGAAAGTGGAAAGATGCTTTCATAACATAAATCTTAACAGAGCATGTGATTTCTATTTTTGTATTGACATGGATCAAGTGCAACAGCTATATATTAGTTCAAACTTGTTGTATTTCATTCTTGTTGTAAGGAATTTATGTGTTTTCTGCACTCATGCACATTGATTTTATTTTTTTCTTGTTTCTACATTTTAGTTGTTGATATTGTTTCCCATCACCCATAACATAAATCTTGGTTTCAACTTTATCTATTTTGGATTTTGAATTATGGGTAGTTCAGCTCTAATTTTGGTGTTATTTTTTTGCAGGTTGTAGGTTTAGGTTCTCAATCTGATATGGATGATCTAGCTAGTACTTTTGCGAAGGTTGGTTATTTATCTATTCACAAATCTTTGTGGTGGGATGAATTCCAGTAGTTAATTATTCTCCCTAACGGTTGTTTATAAGATTTGGCATGCTTGTTTCTTGCATTTCTGGTAGTCTTTATTTTATACTGACTACATTTTGTATTCTATACTGAAGATTGTGTGATTGTGGCTTACCTTGCAGTTGAGAATGCCAATTGTGAGTAATTTTAGATCTGTCTTGATTTTCTTGCATAAGGAAGTGGCCAATAGATAACCCTAAATAAACTTAAAATTTATCAAATGAAATTTGTGTTCTGGATTATTACCATTCATCGCACAAAAATTTTGGTATAAAAAAACTAAAAGTTGTTTTATGTGTAGTTTTTAATGGACTGATTTTGACATGTTAATAATTAAAAACTAATCTATCAGACTATTAGTAATCATAATCCAAAGATTTAGTTATTAAGAAAATGTAAAAGAATATTCTTTGATGTGGTGTATGACCTCAATATTGGGAAAGAAGTGTAGTTCATCAAACTTGTTGGACTAAGCGTTAATTTAGAAATGGAGGAGTAAGATTTGTTTCTTGGATATATTACATTCTTATTTTGGGCTTTCAAAGGATGTCTTAGTCTAGTGCTTCATTCTAACCTAATTTAGGTGTTGCTCTTGAACTTAGTTTGCAATTTTGTCAATTAATAAACAAAATTGGCTGAAAAAAATGTGATTTGCCTTTTGTATTTTGGTCAAATTGTTTTGAAAAACAATCGATCTTGATCCATCAACTACAACTTTTCTTTTTGTTTGACCTTATGATGGAAAACAAGGGGAGGACGCATGTATCAGCGAGTAAGACGAAAGTGAAAATAACTGAAAAATTAATCTGCTGTTTTTTGTTATATGGGATAATTGTCAACAACCGAATAAGAGGAATGTGAAACTAATTGAAAAAAATAATCTGATGTCACTTGTTATATGAGATAATTGTCAACAAGAATGTGGACTGTGATAGATTGCTCGACTTTTAGTTCCAATGATTAGTTATTTAGGGTTCAATCCTTAGCAACCTCAAATATAAAACAAGAAGAGATAAGGGAGAGATTCATGAAAACATAGTTCTGAAGACTAGAAGTTCTTAAGGTAAACTAAGAGTTGAGGAACCTAGAATTCATAACAAATAACCTATTACAGCAAGACACTTGTAGTTACTAGTTATAGTATTGAGATTGGCGGAAGCTACTAAAATTGTGGGTGGAAAGAAGGGTAAATGGAAAGAAAGAGTAGGAAATGTAAAAGGTAGGGGGTGAGGATTCTTCTGTTCTAAAGCTGGTGAGACTCAAAGTCAAGGATGGCAGGAGCAAGCAGATCCAGAAGGGAAATAAAAAACAGCCCAACCCTAGTTAGGCCTGAAGTCAAATGCTGTCCGAAAAAGCACTTGGTTAACACTTACACTTTCTTGCTATTGTTGCTGTTCTGATTTTATTTTCCTTTCATGTTGGTTGGATTTTTAATATTTCTCTTCTTTCAACAGTTGAATAGAGTTGTTACCGGGCCAAGAAATCCAGGAGTTATTGGTGATAGATCTGGATCTTTTTCAAGGGAAAGTGAGTACACTTATGTATTATTTTATGCTTTCATTATTATAATATTATTTAATGATACTTGAAAGCAATAAATATTTATCACACTTATGTGCTTGAAAATCTCCGCAAGCACCCTTTCTCTACAATAGCGGTTCCACCCCTCATAAATAGTTTCCTTATTCTTTGTTTTCTGTAGAGCTAGATTCAAAAGATTTGTTGATGACTCTTCTTAGTATTAGTAAATGCATATTCTTTCTTTCTTTTCATATTTTTCTATCCGTTTTTCGTTGTTTCATGGATACAATGTATTTTGGTTAAATTAGTCATCTCATTTTCTTGCTGCAGTTCTGCAATTTGCCTTATCTCTGTGTTGATGCTACTGATGATATTATTTAACTATGCCCTTTGTTCAGATGACTTGGTCTCAGTTCTTTTACATGTACACTCTGGATGTATTGTTGGCTGACTTTATTCTGTATTTCTCTTTCAATGCAATTCATGTAACAGGATAGAGTTTATCATTTATGTAAGATGCATGAATGTTAATTAGAAATTCAGTATATGTGCCGTGCTGATTTACAAGTAATGAATTTGTGGGATTTTATCCATTTCAATGGTGGTAAGTGGTTTATGAACTTTTTTATTTGAGATTGCTAATGTTTCATGTTGTGAACAATTTTTTCCAGGTTCCTCTGCTGCTGACTGGGCTCAAGACGGAGATTATGCATTCATGATGGATCAGCATATTTTTGATGCAGAAGATGCACAAGAAGGCAATAGATGGTCTTCACAGCCACAAACTTCTTCTCATCTTTCAGTTTCAAAGCCTTTGTATAGAACTTCCTCGTATCCTGAGAAGCAACCAATGCTGCATCGCTTCTCAAGTGAACCAATTTTTGGACCAAAATCAAACTTCATGCCTTTCCCTGCTCCTGGCAGCCAGCAGTCTTTACCTGCCCACTTTAATATTTCTACACTTTCCAGTGGATTTCAGCCACCCTTCTCTACAGCAAGCCTCTCTCCATTGTTCAATTCCAGTCTTCAACTGGCTGGTTTATCTCATGGATTGCATGGTGGTGGAAACATGTCCCAGTTAATATCTCCTGGCCTATCTTTTAGTAGCAAGTCACAGAGTCACTGGATTAACCACTCTGGTCCATTACATGGTGATCATGCTGGTCTTTTGCATAATATGTTGCAACAGCAAATACCTCATCACAATGGCCTAATTTCCCCACAGTTAATGTCACCACAACAACAGAGATTGCACCATTCAATTCAACCATCTTTTGCTCATTTCGCATCATTGCAATCTCAACTGTATAATGCCCATCATTCATCACATAAACTTATGGTTGGACAAACTGATCTTAGGGATCAACGAACTAAATTGTCCCAAAGAAAACGGCAGAGCATGCGTATTTCTCAGCAAAACTCTGATACCGGTAGCCAGAAAAGTGAGAGTGGCTTGGTACAATTCAGATCCAAGCATATGTCTTCTGAAGAGATAGAGAGTATCCTGAAGATGCAGCATGCTGCCACACGTAGTAATGATCCTTATGTAGATGATTATTACCACCACGCTTGTCTTGCCAGAAGATCTTTCGAACCCAGGGGTAAACGTAATTTTTTTCCATCTCACCTGAAGGACTTGCATTCTCGGTCCCGTAACAGTGGAGAGCAGCTTTTGCATCTACATGTTGATGCACTTGGGAAGGTACCCCACTCTTCCATTCGAAGACCTCATCCCCTGCTTGAAGTTGATCCTCCCTTAGGTTCAGGTGATGGAGGTTCTGAACAGAAAACGGAGAAGCCTCTAGAGGAGGAACCTATGCTTGCAGCTAGAATCACCATTGAAGATTGTCTCTGTCTTCTTCTTGATATAGATGATATTGACAGGGTCATACAATTCAGTCCACCCCAAGATGGTGGGGTCCAGCTCAGACAGAGGCGGCAGATCCTGCTTGAAGGTATTGCAGCATCACTTCAGCTTGTTGATCCACTTAGCAATGGTATGCCTGCAGTTAACTGTGCTCCAAAAGATGACATTGTGTTCCTAAGATTAGTCTCTCTTGCAAAGGGTCGTAAGCTGCTCTCCAGGTTCCTTCAGCTTCTCATCCCTGGAAGTGAGCTTATTCGAATAGTGTGCATGGCGATTTTCCGCCACTTGAGATTCTTGTTTGGTGGTCTTTCTTCTGATCCGGAAGTAGCCGAGACAACTACTAATCTTGCGAAGACTGTTTCGACATGTTTTAATGTTATGGATCTTCGTGCTCTCAGCGCATGTGTTGTAGCCGTTGTTTGTTCTTCAGAGCAACCACCACTTAGGCCCCTCGGAAGTCCTGCTGGAGATGGTGCTTCTATCATTTTAAAATCAGTTCTTGAAAGGGCCAGTCAACTTTTAAGTTATCCTTCAGGAAATTGCAGCATGCCTAATTATGCTTTGTGGAGGGAGTCGTTTGATGAATTTTTCATGCTTCTTACCAAGCATTGCATGAAAAAATATGAGATGATAAAGCAGTCAATGCAGAACGAGTCTCTGCCAACAACAGAAGGGATTGGTTCAGAGGTTGTAAGGCGAGAAATGCCTTGCGAGCTTCTATTTGCTAGTCTTCCTCATACAGATGAAGCGCAGAGGAAGCTTTTAATGGACTTGTTTCAGCGTTTTGTACCCATGGATGGATCCAATTCCCAAGCTGGAAGTGCCAGCCAAATAAATTCTGAATCAGTGAGGGGTTAAGAAAGTACCAGCCAAATAAATTGCTTGATGGATTGTGGAATGGGAGGGCGGAAGCCAGGTGCTGTGTGTTTCACTACAGGAGTCTGGTTTAGAGGGGACAGCATCAAGTTATTATGCATTGCGTTGTGTTGCACACTTTGTTTTTTGTTGATTGTCATTGCCCCTCTTTCCTCTCTCAACTCTCCCCACCCCTCTTTTATCTTTTATCGTGCTTTGTTTTACAGGTTTTAAGAAAGGTAAAAAATCTGGAGAGAGAAGGGACCGAAGAATTGGAAGATGGTAGCAGTAGTAAGGTATGAATTGTGTATATTAATTATGACGGGAGTTGTGGGGAGCTTTATTTTGGTGCTCTGTTGTGAGACTCCAGGGTTGGAAGTTAGAAAGAATATGTGCAGCTTGCTGAAGCAGTCAACCTTTCTTTTGATTCTAATGCTGTTTAGTTGCATTAGTTTCTGAGGTAGTCTCAACCCAACGTGTTATTGTTGTTTGTTTTCATTCTGTGTATTTTGTAATTCCAAGGGGCTTGTATAATAAACTTCAACTCCTACTTTTTATTCGTTTCTGTTATTGGTATTTATGAAGGCTTAGAACTGAACTTGCTATCGTTTGATTTCAGTGTATCATTCTCTTCACTTTTAATTTTAATCGGGTCTTACGTTTTTGTCTATATACAGAGATTTTTTCGCAAGGATTTTTTTTACAGGGATTATTGTCCATTACAGACGCGCATATAATATTAATGATATTAATGACTGCATATGATTACTGTTCAACTATGTATTTTTGTATTTATTTATACATGCATTGCATTTTATCTATATTTTTAATTTTTTGACTGTCAGAGGTCTTCCACGGAAGTTACTCTCAACCTGGCGTTGGGGACAGCCTACTACCCTACTTCCCCCTTACCTCATTGCATATGGGAATTGGATTTTGTTGTTGTCAATGTCATGTTCATGTCTCCACATTTCTCTCATCCACTAAATTATTAATCTTTGTAGTTTTTACATTCCAACTCCATGGCATTATCTGTGATACAATTTGATGCTTTTCTCAAGTATTTATATGAATTTGAAATGTTTGACCTCTTTTTATTAGTATTAGATTATGTGTGACTTGAAGAACATCACATTCTTAAAAAAAAATTGACCCGATCCAATCCAATGCAGGAAGTCCATCAATTCAAGCAAGAATACAAAAAATTCCTATTCCATTCTATGTAACTCTTTGTAATTTTCCTTCCTTTCTCGACTTGGGGCTTCCGCTTGGAGAGAACCCGAGGAGCGGTTGTAGCCATGGTGAAATTTCTGAAACACAACAAGGCCGTGATCGTGAAATCCTTCGACGAAGGCACACGTGACCGCCCCTATGGCCGCTGTCTGGTTGCAGGAATAAACAAGTAACCCCAGCAAGGATTCCGCCAAGAAAACAGCCAAGAAGTCACGCGTTAAGTGCTTCGTCAAGCTCGTCAATCACCAGCATCTGATGCCCACGCGCTACACCCTCGACGTGGACTTGAAAGACGCGGTTTCCGTCGGTGCTTGCAAGGAAACCAAGGAGATGTTCAGGACTGGAAAGAACAGGTGGTTTTTTTTACTAAACTTAGGTTTTGAGGGTCTATGTTATGGTTTTTGAGAAGAGTTCAGCCTAGTGATTTGAACATTTTGGACGGATTCGAAACCATAAACCATTTTTGTATTATCATTGTTGCCTGAGAAATTTGTGCGCTTCAGCATCTTGTATTAGTTGAACCCTAAACCATAAATCAATATAAAATATACCACAAACCATTGGAACCATAAAACAAGGGAATTATTGCATTCTTATTGGGAAAAGGAATATTCTTGAGAAATAACATACAAAAGGTCCTACAGTTGACTACCCTACCTATTTAATATTTTGCCACATTGCTTTCGCTTTTGTTTTAATTTGTAAAATTTACACCTAAACAATTCAAATATGTATGAACAAAGGCATAGTTGTATTTTATTTAGTCTTAAATTATCAGGAAAGAGTTCATGAGAAAACAAAGGCCTAGAAATTGCAACCCAATCCCATTATTCACCTTTCACCACACAACACTAGATGAAATGTTCTGGTTCTAATTTCTTTGCTGAACTACTCGGCTTTACCTGCACTCGTCTATGACTAATGACATGATTGCATCCTAGCCGTGCCTTCACTCTCTTCTTTAGTTTGACACTCCAATTGTGTTTCCCGTCGCTCATACTCGAGTCACAATACTAACAGCTAATACTCGAGTCGCAATGCTAATAGAGACGGACGTAAGATTTTATGATAAGAGAATAAATTTATAAAATTTTAGGAGGGGTGAATTTATAAAATTCTAGGAGATGAAAATAAATTATCGATAGAAAATACAAACAAAAAATTTAAAATATATGATGATTTAAAATTTTGGTCGACTCCTCCCAATTGAACCCCTTGTCCATCCCTAAATACAAATATCCTTAGTTTTGAAATGCAGAGAGGTGTCTACTACCAATCCATCTTTCCAAGAACTGCATTTATGTCAACAGTTTTGTGGAGTCATATCATGAGCCCTACAGCTATGGCCATGGTCGAAAAGGTTGTGACCAAGAAATGTACTTGAACAAAACAATAAGCTAGACACTGTTAACATTTAAAATCCGAATTTATCCGACCCATGAATACTTCTATCGTTTTATTTTTCGTCGGTTTAGTCACAAACACAACAAACAAAATGCAGTTGAAAAACAAGAAACAAAGTAAAACCGAAAACAGTTGCTTTATTAAGGCACCAGATATATTTTACAGATACGAGTATGAACTCTATGCACATCAGAAGAGGCCACAGCTACCACCTCTATTTACTTACTGACTTATCAGATATAGCTTTCGGTTCACAAGAAGCAGCATTACCTTTTCCACCATCATCAACAAAATCTCTTCACTGTTTCTTCTGCTGGTACTTGAGTTCCTTCACCCTCTCCTCCGTAGCCTTCAATGCTTTGCCGTATTTTTTTATCAACTGCAGGTAGTAATGAGTCCAGGATTGTTATTTATTATATTACAACTCTGCTTAACAACAGCTAAAACTTCTATTTCTATGTCAACCAAGAGAAACAGTCGAATATAGCAAGTTTTCGGTTATTATCATTGTCTTGCAGTTTCGGCTCCCAACACCATCGATACTTACAATCATGATAAACATGACATGACCGAAAACCAATTGTTTTGCAGTTTCGGCTCAATACTTACTAAAATCATGATAAACATGACATGACACAAAACCCATCTTGCAATTTGAAACCATACATTTAAATAGAAACTTTTTTGCAATGGATTATGAAAGCTTGAGAAGGGAAACAAAGGACACGCATTAATTGACTAATGGTCACACAAGATAATTGGTAGAACATACTTTAAAATTTAAAGATAATTCAGCAGATAGAGCTAACATCTTTAAACTTACTTCATCGACCTCCGGAGGAGTAATTGTTAATGGTGGAGACATCATTATGTTGTTGCCTGCAACACGTATTAGCAACCCTTGTTTCTCACATTGTGCTCCAAAATATGCACCAATTCCTGTGTGGTAACAAAATATAAAATCCGTCACACTCAATTGCCCCTATATAAAAATAAAAAAGCAACTCAAATCCTCTATCATGCAGACAGATGATAGTTTTCTCTCAAACAGAAATAGGAAGTAGAAAGTGGTACTTACCCCATTCAGGAGGGAACGGATCATTAGGTGACTTCTTGTCTGTACACTCGGTACCATGAATCAAGCCATTACCTCTGATCTGCAGAATCAGTGAAGTGGAACAATTTAATGTATCGACGTTTAGTAAATATTGACTGCGTAAAATGGATACCTCAAATGCAGAACGTACCTCCCCAACAGTAGGACTGTCAGAAAAGGATGTTAGACCATCTTGAAACCTGGGTGAAATGCTCTTCACTTTCTCAACAATGTTTCTTTCTCTGCAAGGATGTGAAATAGACTACCCTGAGTATTGCACGCAATATGCAAATTAACTCAAGTCAGAAAATGTCCAACAATGCTTTGCACGTTAATTGATTAAATAACGAATGTATAGCTGGAAAAAGAGTCATAAAACAGATTATCTAAAGCCACTGTATAATCATATACAACCTGAAGAAATAAGCTTGGTAACATTTTCGTTATGGCATTCTTTGGTTATTATTTTGGTTACCCATATGCCTTTCAAGATAACATGAAGATTTAACCTATTTTTATTTATTCCTAGGGCGAGGTTAAGTTGTTTCTGACATAACTAGATGTTTCAACCCATAACTCACTCCAACATACTGCCATGGAATTCAACTACTCCATGAAATAACAGCTATAGAGAAACTTTTCTGTTTGCAGTCTAGACATTTAGAAATTATGTTATTTTTTTCTATTTAGTGGCAGGATAGAAACACACTTGTAGAGCTTGAGTGTTTCAATTGCGACCACACAGGATACAGGGTGCCCAGTGTAGGTGAATCCATGAGAGAAAGTACCTGAAATGAGCGGAAATTAGACAAGGCACTGAGAAAGTGAATATGCACACGTCATCTAATGAGTAATATTCCCTACCAAGTTTGTTGCTTTGAGAATAAATGACTTCTGAAATTTCAGGGCTCACCGTGACTGCTCCGATGGGCATATATGCCGAAGAAAGGGCCTGTGGAACATAATACCAGCATATGCCAGAAGATGAGAATTATCTCACAGTTGAAGCCTATTTTATACTTGAATATATTATATTACAGCTTCACCTTTGCTACTGAAACAAGATCTGGTTTAATATTGTACTTGTCACACCCAAACATTGTCCCAAGCCTTCCAAATGCACAAATAACCTAAAGCAAGCACACAAGCATGCTTAAAAACAAATAATTGAAATATTTCTAAAAGCATCGAGGCAATATCAAAATGGACACAGAGATAGTGGAGTAACTCATCTGCGATAAAAAGTAACACACCACCAACGGCAACCTGACAAATTAAGATTAAGATTCCTTTTTTTAATTTATCTCTCCAATAATTTTCTTATTAATTTAAGATTAAAAGTTTATTATTACACCTTTTCTTCTGTTTTTATGATAAATTTTCTTCTTATCTTTTATGTTTTTCGGTCGTTTGGTCGTTGTTTTCTTTTATATTTTTAAAGTGTTGATTAGACATCACCACGACTAATCAAGATGATGCTTATTTGTTATGTTGTTGATCTTCTTTGCTTTGGACCATCGGATTGGATTTGGTACTCGTTATGCATTCGTGGATAGCTTTTCACGTCACTCAAGTCTGATTTGCGGATTGTCGATGGTCTTTCAATAGTTTGATCTCCTTTTGTGGTTCATTTGTATCTATCTTTGTTCGAGTTTCTTAGTTAAATTTTAATCTTTCCTTGTATGGTCTTATGTGATCTTAAGTTGTTAGTTTTGTTTCAATGATTATAGAAAATTGTCCGCTTAATTTACGATTATAATTGTAAATATTTATTGTAATTTAAGATATTTCATATTTTGAATGAAATTAGTGATTTATTTTAAAAAAAATATCAAATGGATAAGAGTTAGACTAAGAGTTGAAATTAGATTGACAAATATAATTCCAGCTAGATTGTATGAATTGATTTATTCGATTTAATTTTAATGAAGATTCGAATATAATAGTTCAAAATTGATTCGATATTTGAAACAAATTGAGATGAACTAAAATTGACTCAAATTTTAGTTACATAGATATAAATTAAACTCGGAAATAATCTAAACCGAAAACAATTCAAAATTACAATTAAATAAAATAATAATAATTTATAATTAAAAATTTAAAAATAATTTTTTTGTTGTGACATTACACGTAGAAATGTCATGTCAACATTCTAGTCCATGTAAGTCTGCCTAATAAACAAAAAACTTTAACCGTTAATCAATTAATAATTTTCATTTAACCAGAGATTTTTAATCTAAAATAAAACGTTAAAGTAAAGTACTTAAAAAAATCAAAAAAATCATTTTGGCAACATTATGGACTAATTTAAAACCAAAACATCGCTTTATCATCCCAAGATTAGACAAGAACAATTAATGGATATTAATAAGATCATTAAGGCTCCAACTTAAAGTCGTAAACTCAACCAATGTGGGATAAGACTACTTAGCAAACTAGGCTCAACCACTGAGCAATTGAAGAAGGTATAGGAAGGCTGAAGAGAATAAAGGCTTATGGATGAAGCGAAAGGAAAGGCTTAATTAAAAATCAAGTACTTAAATTATATCTTTTGTTAATTTTAGGTGTTTATTTTTTTTATATTAAGATATATGTTTAATATTCCTTTTGTTATCATTTTAAGTATCTAATCCGTCACGACCATATAAAAAATCCTTCAACCATTAAAAACATGACAAATTTCTGATTTATTTTTTAATTTTATATAAAAAAACTTAAAATTATATTCTAAAAAATCAAAATTTCTCTAAAATCTCCCCAAAAACTCTAAAATCCTTAATATATTTCCTTATCGTCGGTCGTCATTAACGTCACTGATCGATCAAAATCTTAACATCGTGTATCAATCAAAACCCCTTGTTTTTGTCACCAACACCACGGGAAGAAATTTAGTATGCATCTTCTACACCCTCTATGCCGCTTATTTAAAATCTCATATGAATCTTCTATACACGTCGTGACTTCACAGTAAACTCATATCCTCTCTTCCATAATTAGGTGACGGTAAGAGGAAATTAGACTATTTTGTCGTCGCTTAAATCCTCCAAATCCCTAAATTTAATTAGAGAATTAGGGTTTTAAAGATATGAGAATTGGAGTTATATGATTTTTGGATGTTTTGTGTAAAATAAGAATTTTTTTAAAGATTTTTTTTATAAAATTTATGAATTTTAATTTTAAAATTTAAAAAAATAAACATGAAGTCATGTGTTAGATGGTGATTGATTGATTGATTTCTAGTAGTTTTTTTTTTCATGACACTCAAATTACTAACGCATAAAATGTTAAACATCTATTTTGACCAAAACAATTTTATACACTAACAAGAGGTATGTTTGAAAACTTATTTTTATAGTTAAGCTTAATTTGAATATTCGTTTTGATTAGTGAGTAGTAGTGCAATTTACCCTTCTTATTACTTAGGTTATTTTTTCACTATATTTTATTTCATTTTCGCATTAACGTATAAACTTTTGAAGTTCCAAATTTTCTACTTGGTACGGTAAAATTCGCAAATTTCAAATCCCTAAGAACTCTCTGGCGCATTTGAGTCTGCAGCATCTTGCTTAACCCACACCATCGCCTACTTTATGCTCTTTATTCTCCAGCACCTTTCTTCTTCTGGTATATGACTTTTCCTTGTCCTTCAGTTTATCGAAAATTTATTTGGGTTTTCCCTAATTTTAGTTCATTTAATTATGGGTATCCAGTTCATCAACATTTCTTGCTACAACGTCGAAATTTGTGACTGTTCATTCCTTCTAGTTTTAGGGTTATCGATCTTGTTGTGTAACTTTTTTCGTTAGTATTTTGTATTTTTCCCTCTTTTGAGTCGTTATTCATTAGAAAGAAGTTTATTTGATTAGTTTGTTGACTTACTTGCTTCAGATAAAATTTTTTATTTTTTGCTTTTATTTATTTTTGGCCTAGTACAGATGAGGTTTAAGCATGCCAATCGATCCAAAGAACCTAAATATTTCATGACAGGGTTATAATTCGTGGCAGCTTAGTTTTTTTATCGAATGCTTTCCTATTATTACTGACATAGGGTTTGTAAAAGTGGTCTTTATTTTGGGTGTTTACTAGGTGCCATTGGATTGTCTGCTTGAGATGTGGGTTTTCTCATGAAATTACAGAGGAATCTACCATTTGGTGATCATGATAAAGATTGGAGAAAACCAAAATGCAATCGGTAATATGGTGGATTGTAGAGACTCCATGCCTTGTAATGATGGGGTGAATGAACATATGGTTGATATTGTGGATGAAACGACACGTAGTAGAGATGCGGGGATAGTTGATACCTCTAAAAGGGCTGTTGTTGGATTTGAAGGAGATGCAGATTTTGAGCCACAAAATGGCATCGAATTTGAGTCACATGAGGCTGCATATGCATTTTATCAGGAATATGCCAAGTCCATGGGATTTACTACCTCAATTAAAAACAGTAGACGTTCAAAGAAATCTAAGGAATTTATTGATGCTAAATTTGCATGTTCCAAATATGGAGTCACACCTGAATCAGATGTTGGTAGTAGTAGAAGATCTAGTGTGAAAAAAACAGACTGCAAAGCCAGTATGCATGTGAAAAGAAGGCCGGATGGGAAGTGGATTATTCATGAATTTATAAAGGAGCATAATCATGAACTTTTACCAGCCCTTGCTTACCACTTTCGAATCTATCGGAATGTGAAATTGGCTGAAAAGAACAACATCGACATTCTTAACGCTGTTAGTGAACGGACAAGAAAAATGTATGTTGAGATGTCTAGACAGTCCGGTGGATATCAAAATGTAGCCTTCCTTCAGAATGATGTAAAAACTCAGTTTGATAAGGGCAGGCACTTGTTCGTGGATGATGGGGATGCCCAAATTATGCTAGAATATTTTAAGCGTATCAAGAAGGAGAACCCTGACTTCTTCTATGCGATAGATTTAAATGAGGAGCAACGCTTGAGAAATTTGTTCTGGGTTGATGCTAAAAGCAGGAATGATTATGCAAGTTTCAATGATGTGGTTTCTTTTGACACCACGTATGTGAAATTCAATGAGAAATTACCATTTGCACCATTTATTGGTGTTAACCATCATTTCCAGTCAATGTTACTTGGATGTGCATTGCTTGCAGATGAAACTAAGCCCACATTTGTTTGGCTAATGAAGACATGGCTTAGAGCAATGGGTGGACACACTCCCAAAGTTATAATTACTGACCAAGACAAAGATTTGAAGGCTGCAGTCGAAGAGGTCTTCCCAAATGCACGCCACCGCTTTGCTCTTTGGCACATTTTAGAAAAGATTCCCAAATCTCTTGCACATGTAATTGGGCCACATGAGAACTTTTTGCCTAAATTCAATAAATGCATTTTCAAATCTTGGACGGATGAAGAGTTTGAGATGCGATGGTGGAAAATGATAACTCGATTTGACCTCCAAGATGATGAGTGGGTTCAATCTTTGTATGAAGACCGCAAAAAATGGGTACCTACTTTCATGGACGATGTGTTTCTTGCTGGAATGTCTACAAGTCAGCGTTCTGAAAGTATGAACTCCTTCTTTGATAAATATATCCATAAGAAAATTACTTTGAAAGAATTTGTGAAACAGTATGGAGCTATTCTGCAAAATAGATATGAAGAGGAAGCTATAGCAGATTTTGATACTTGGCAAAAACAGCCAGCACTAAAATCTCCATCACCATGGGAAAAACAAATGTCAATTGTTTATACACATGCAATATTCAAAAAATTCCAAGTTGAAGTTTTGGGTGTAGTTGGCTGCCATCCCAAAAGGGAAAGTGAAAATCAAGGAACTATACCATTTAGAGTTCAAGACTGTGAAAAGGATGAAAATTTTATGGTAATATGGAATGAAGAAAAGTCAGAAGTTTCTTGTAGCTGTCGCTTGTTTGAATACAGAGGTTTTCTTTGCCGGCATGCAATGATTGTTCTCCAAATGTGTGGTCGCACAAGTATCCCCCCTCGTTATATATTGAAGAGGTGGACAAAGGATGCTAAGAGTGGCCAATCGACAGCTGAAGGAACAGAACGAGTGCAAACAAGGGTTCAGCGATACAATGATTTGTGTAAACAAGCAATTGAACTGAGTGAGGAAGGATCACTGTCTGAAGAGAGTTATAACATTGCTTTTCGTGTATTGGTAGAAGCTTTGAAAAATTGTGTCAATGTTAACAACTCTTGTATCAGTGCTGTAGAATCTACTGGCAATGTTCAAGGTCTTCGTGAAGCAGAAGAAGAAAATCAAGGGAGTATTGCTTCAAAATCAAGTAAGAGAAGGAACACAAACAGGAAACGGAAGGTTAGTTCTGAAACTGGAAAGTTGATTGATGTGTATATATCTTATGTTGTAACTTTTGCCACTTGTTCCATGATAAAAAAGAAATCATTCAAGAAAGGACTTTTATGTTTCAGGGGCAATCAGAGCCGGCTCTCATGTTTGTTGATACCCAGGACAGCTTGCAGCAAATGGTTTGTCCTAGCTTAATTCTTTTTTCTTGATGTATTTTATAGCTTCTTTCTAGTTGCATTGCAAATTGGGCTGTGAAAACTATTGTACTAATATTGTTCATTGCATGTTGTAAACTTCATCTACTATCTTTTGGTAAAGAAATTACTATAACCTACAGACACTGTTGTTAAGTGGTAGGTAGATATAATGTTTTATACTTTTAACTTTTGAAATTTTACTGAAAAATGAATTATTCAATATGATTCTGCATCTTTCTTTCATGTAGTTTGGTGTGGATTCTCATAACAAGTTAATTTAGCTTTGTGGCATTTTGGCTTTATATGTGTAGGAGAACCTGAGCTCAGATGGGATAACTCTTAATGGCTACTATGGTGCTCAACAGAATGTCCAAGGATTGGTATTTCATATTTACTAATTTGAAAGCCTATGGAGATTTCTGAAACTGTTGTCGTTTTCGCACTGATTTTAAATTGTGGAATTACAGGTACAGTTAAACTTGATGGAGCCACCTCATGATGGTTATTATGTTAATCAGCAGAGAATGCAGGGTTTGGTAAGTTTGCTGGCCTTACAACCATAATAATCAGTTTGAGAAAAATTTAAATAGCTGACCCAACCAAACAGTTTCCCTTCAGAAACAAAATCATTACCGGAATTGATATGAGAAATTGACATCTTGAACTTGGTCTAATTTGAATCCAGCCACCCTAGCTCAACTGTCCAAAAATTGTTGTGAACTGTAACTACTGTGGCTATTGACTACTTATAAGTAGTTATCATTTTGTAGGGTCAGTTGAACTCTATGGCACCTGGCCATGACAGTTATTTTGGCACTCAACAAAGCATGCATGGGATGGTATGGAATTTTGTTTTTCCATTTTTTTAGTAACTTTGGTTATATTAAAATGGTTATGACAATTTATTTTTTTATGCTTTCTCTTGTAGGGACAATTGGATTATCGACCTTCAGCTAGTTTCACATATGCTTTGCAGGTTAGTTTTGTAAACCTTTGTCGGACAAAACTATTGAGCTGCCTTCTCTTAATGCATATTTGTTTCCCCTATTGAAGGATGAGCCCCAATTGAGATCAACACAATTGCATGGTGGTGTTTCAAGACATCCATAATGGTACCTGGAGCTGACTCTTGGTATATTTGACAATAGAGTCGGGAGCTGTATATGGTAAAGGAAAAGTGAATCCAAGATACAGTATTTTCTTTGTTATTCACTTCTGCTAATTTCATTGAACTCTAAACTAAAGTATTAGTCATCCCACAGTTTTCTATGCGACACTGTGAGCTGAAACTTGGGTAGCTCTTGTCTTTGCTGATTCTGATATGCCTCTGCCCAAAAGTTCTGGAGAAATAAAGCACGACTTGCATTTTTGTACGTCAATTTTAACAGCAATGACAAAATGGCTTGAGCAGTTGGATCAAGGCTGGATCCTTTCCTTAACGCCTTTCATTCAGGCAGAAGAGGTTCTAAGGTTGTGTCACAAATGGAAAACCCAGATGAGGATGCTATTTTTACAGTCGAATTGATTAACCTCTTCCCAAGGCTTCATGCTTATAAAATCTGTATGATGTTCATTGTTGCATGCACTTTGTTTACCCTTGCAAGTAGAATGTTTTAATCTATTATCTCTATGTATTTATGGAAGGAAATTCTGAATCTAGCATAACATAGAAATGTCTGGTCCTATGCTCTGAGATATATTTCAGGGGAAAAGGAAAAGCCCAAATTGTCGAGTCAGAGTAGACAACAGGTACTTGTAATATGTTACTGTTGCTTCCTTCTTACCTTTAGGGTGTGTTTGGTTTAAGGATTGTGGGATTCTCATAGGATGGAAATTTCACATTTTCATGTTTGGTTGGCCGGGAATCTCATTTCTAGTAATGTTTTATTACCAATAGTAGATTTTTTGGGGTATATTACCGGGAATGTTATTATCTCCCTTCCTTTAGGTATTGTAACATTATCAGCGTTTTGGATTAAAATGTCCTTAAATTATTATTTTTTTTCAAAAATATCTTTCTGTCATTGAATAATAAAAATTCTATTAAGGTTAAATTATAAATTTTTCTTTAAATTATTTTAGATTTACAAAAAAAATCTATAATTAAAATTTTATATGAAGTTTAGGGGTTAATTTTTTTTTATCTTTTCATTAAATCTTTTTTATATTTTTAATTTTGTAAAAAAAATTATATAAATATTATGAATATAATTTTTTTAAAGAAAATATATAAATATTTTATAATTTGTAATATTATACAAATATATAATAAGGATAATTTGGTTAATTATACATTTCAATAATCTTTTAACCAAACACGGTAATCTTACATTTTTGTTAAATCAACTAAATACAAAATATAACATTCTCAGTAATCTTATTCCTTGGTAATCTTTTATTTCCACTGGTAATCTTATATTTCGTGAATCAAACGTACCATTATGTAATATAAATAAGTTATTCAGTCAGATCACCAAGGGCCCAAACAAATCACCCCCACCCAGGGCAGATTGGAAAAGTATCAACAAGAAAATAACACCCAAAACCAAAGGTCAGTAAGTATATGACCGTAGTCGCCGCTAAAGACTTGCCTAAATCGCCTCCAATCACCATCCTTCGTCAAAACACAGTTACCATCTCCATGGCCTAATGAAGGCGACGTAGGAAATCAATGGTGGCACAGGAGATGTTGAACACCTAAACAAACTACTATTTTGTGCCTCACCTATTCTCTTGTATTTGTTTTGGCATCCAACTAGTTTCTATCAAAATCATCTATATTTATTATGTTTTGCTTCTATTTTGATGATTTGATACCCTCATCGTTAGTTTAACATATGATATATTTAATAATATTTTTAATCCCTAAAACTTACACATTCTATTAAATTGTCTTAATTCAAAGTAATTACATAAATTCTTAATATTTAAAATTATTATTAAAGTACTAATAAATATTAAATTATTTCAAATTAAATGAGGAACAAAATGATACGATTTTTCTAATATTAAAAATACATCAAATTATTTTGAATTAAAATCAATTTGAAAGAATATGTAAGGTTTAGGGATTGAAATTATTATTATATCATCATTTTCGTTTATTAAATGTTTAGACTTGACGACGGGTGCTAAAATAGAAATAAAATTTAATATTATATACAATTTGAAAGAAAAAAAGTTAGATAGTCAAATAAAAATGTGAATAAGTGGGATATTGAATAGATAATTTATATTTTCTTTTGTTTTTTACAGTGTTTTTGGGGGCTTTGGTTAGAGGCTTAGAGCCTTGTTTTGGTGTTTGTCGTTTTCTTTTGCTTTAATTTTATGTGTTTATATGGGTTTTTAATGATATTTTTTTATATTCGGTTAATAAAAAATTAAAATAATATTTTTGTTTGTTGTTTTGGCTCAGCTTTAATTTGATTGAGTTATTATAAATTTTTAAGAAGAAACTCCTCCATTCGACCACGTGCCATGAGAAAGGGAAAGACAACACTTTTAGATGGGTGGCTGAGATCCTTTGAATAATAAAATAATTTATTTCTACGTTGAAGTATGAAACTTTGTTTTATATTTAAAAAATGTTTTTTTTGCAATTATTTAACATTGATTTTAAAATTTAATGTTAATTAAAATAATATATTTTTATTACAATACTATATGTTTAAATATATTTAAAATTAAAAATTCAAACTATATGAATTACAAAAATATATGATTTTTAGTAAGAAAAAAAAAACGCTAGTGTAGAGAAGGAAGTGGGATGTTTTATTCATGTTTGGAACAAAGCAAGAGTTATCAATGTCCACCCAACCACAGCTTAAAAGTCAAATAATGATTTTGATCACGGATGGAACTAGAGAGGCGGGTGCGGGCGGTCGAATTTTAAATTTCATATATTTTATTTTTTTTTATTTTTTATTAAAAATATTTTTTCGTTTTTCTTAAAATTTTATAATTTCTCTAATATATAAAATTTTTAAGTTCACTCCTCTTAATATAAAATCTTACGTCTGTCCCTAATTTTGATCATAATATTTTTTAAATAATAATATCCATCCATAAATAAAAATCGTTAGTTAAGAAATTGTCTCTACTCTAAAGTATAAGCTTTTTTTTAACTTTAAAAATGAAACATTAGAGGTCAAAATACAAATAAAAAATAAATGGTCAATTACTATGCAGACAAACTTTAAGAGTGGTTCTGTCCTAAAATAGAATATTGGGTTAAACTACTCCAATGAAAATAATATGAGCTAAAATGAATATTTTAAAAAACGCTGAGATTTAATTTTAATATAATGTCATTTAACTTAATTAATTAATATCATTAATTATTTCAGTTAAAATGTTAATTTATGTATTTTTTTAAAATTAATAATTTAATAAAAATTATGTTAGTATAATGAGTTAGAAGAGATTTCTTAACTAATTATTTATTCATAGGATGAGATATATTAATATTTTTAAATTATATTTGTATTTAAATTCTATTGTTATGAATGGAATAAAATTTTTTAATAGATGAATGAAATAAATTAAATTAAGAGAATAATATCTATAATCGATACACATATTTAATTTAGATTAATTGAATAACAAATCAAGGACGATAATACTATGAGTGAATTTTTTTTAAAAATCACACAATTATTTTAACTGAAATAGTTAATTATTTGGATTGAATATTAAAGGTATAAAGAATAAATATAAATAGATTAGAGGGAGCAAAAGCAAAATTTGGGGAAAGAAAACAGTGGAGCGACGTGTTTATTATTTAGATGGCGTCATCGTGATAAGTGATTTGCTGCTTCGACGAAACTATACCCCCGACTTCCAGAACGCCCATTTCCGCCAAGCATTTCTTTTCTCCTTTTTACGCCACACCTCTCACGTGTCCTGCCACGTGCCGGAAATCTTTTAACCACAATCAACGGCCTTGATTTTCCCAATTTTCTTCCTTTGGCCACCTTGAAAGCCACCATAAATACCTTAAGCTTACGCTCTCGTCTTCCCTTCTTACCAAAAAAAGAGACGAGAAAAAAATAATTATTTCTTCGATAGTTTTAGCTAATTTCTCGCCCTGGACATGAGTGAAACCATGTCTGATTGGCCACAGTATTACGATCAAACACTTTCTGATCCAGAAATATCGAATCGCTTTCGTGTTCTGACATCGGAATCGCTATTCGGCGACCCGGCTTCCGATACTTCCGCCGTCGTCAACACTTCCACGGTCACAACGGGCTCTGCTACGGTAAGCTCGGGACTAGGTGATGGTCCAAGTGGTGGTCATTTGAGCCCAGAAGGCCGCGTCGGGAAGCCAGTTCGAAGACGATCGAGGGCTTCAAGGCGAACCCCGACTACCTTGCTCAACACGGATACCACGAATTTCCGAGCCATGGTTCAACAATTCACTGGCGCACCCACTGCTCCTTTCGCGGCAGGAGGTTCCCACTCCGGCGGGCCGAATTTCGGGGTCGGGTTCCAAGTTAACCCTAACAACTCCCTCATGCTTCCTCCCACTGGTTTTCACTTGCAATATCAACAAAATCAATCACTCCATCACCCCCAAAACCAGCCGTTGATGTTTTCATTGAACAGAAACGATAACAATCCCGGAACGGGGGAGGTTTACTTTCAAAGACTGGGCGGCGGCAACCCACGGGCAACCATGGAAGGTGGCGGTGCAGTGGCGGAGGGTGTTTCCTCACAGGTTCCTGGTTCTAGAACATCAAACTCGTCCAATGAGAATAGGACTAACCCTAGGCACATGTTTTGAGAATGTTAGGTACTGTCTTGTCTTAGGGAGAACGTAAACATTGACCAATGTATATATTAGCAATTAATTAATGGGATGAGGGATTCTTGTTTTCTAAAACAATGGGCCTAATCCAATTTCAGAAAAAATATATATTGCTATATTTTCATTTTAATTTTCTTCTTGTTTACTAAATAAAAAATAGATCTAAATAAAAAATAGACATGGTTTTACTTGCAAATTAAACTTTCGGGTACAATACATTTTCTTTAATTATATTATCATATGCCCGACGAAAAGACATCTGTCTTGAGAATATACTGAATACAACGTGCATATATGTTTAAAGAAATACTACATATATATATATATATATATATATATATATATATATATATATATATATATATATATATATATATATATATATAATGAAGGTATAGAATGTTGAAAAGTCATATATTCTTTATAGGAGTATTATATTATTTAATTTTATTCATTTTAATTTTTTAGTATTGATAAATATTTTTAATTTTATTTTTAGTGCTCCTTTTTAACCATAAATTGACTCCAAATTGATGGACTTTAGGAGGAAAAATTAAGCATTGCAGCTAAATAGGACTCTGTCGGAACATTATAAGTAGGGATGGTAAACGGGCGGGTCGGGTGTGTATACCTCCTTCCCCATCCCCGTACACACCTAATATTTTTCAATCTACCACCCGTCCTCCACTCATGATGGGTACAAATTTTTAAATCCACACCCGCTCACGCGGATACATTTTCAAATCCATCCCTACACCCACTACCCACTAGCGACATACCCATCTAGACCCGTCTGACAGCAAACTAATGGGATGTTGGAGTTGGTTCCCAGACAGTTCGTGATGGGGTAGCAACGCATGCTTCAATTTGTCATAGGAATGGCTCTACGAATGTTATGGAGACAGATTGTAGGGAGCATGTAGTCGCAGAGCTGGATTGTTGAGTTGCTTTCGATGTTAATGCTCATAGTACGCCTAATATGGGTTTTGAGGGGTTAAAGAACATAAAAACTGCTGCTTTTGATGTTAATGCATATAGTATGACTAATTTGTGTTTGGATGAGCATCATGGGCTAAAGAACATAGAAAGTGACGTGGTTAGTGGGATTATGAGTTTAATCAAAGAGCCTAATATTTCCCTAATTAAATATCAGATTAAAGACTATATATCCTTAATATTTGGTTAAATTATATGTTATATATTATACAATATTAAAATTTATAAATTAGTCTCTAAAATTACACCTAAATTCATAATGGTCCAAAATTTAATAGATATTTAGCTGGGCGGGCGGATGCAAGGCAGGCGGATGCGGGGCGGATGCGGGTAATGTCTCAAACCCATTACCCGCCCACCACCCACAACGGGTACCACTTTATAAATCCACACCCGCCCACTAACCGCTAAAATTATACCCAACTCCGCTCCAATTGGAGCGGATGCGGTGCGGAATCTACGAAACTGTACCTGTTTGCCATCCCTAATTATAAGCGTAAATAAACAATGCTAATGAATGAGATGGTCAATTTATTGAAATACAAAGAAAATAAGATGGTCAATTATAAGTGTAAATAAACAAATAATTTATATGGTCAAATGGATTCAAATATAGGATCGTGCAGCAAATATATTAGACTTATAATGATTTAAACTCGATCTTCACAATTTTAAATCCAACATTATTTCAACTCTATATCCAATGACACTCGTGGATGTCTCTAAACATATTAGACTTGCAATGATTTAATCCTAATTTTTATAGTTTTGTATCAATATGACGACCATATGGCTATCACATACTCAACAGATATAATAAAGCACTTGAGATTTACGAGGGTAAAGGAAAAAGAAGAAGAGACAACATATTTCATCTCATACCACTAGAACATAGTCGATTAATGGCTCGTCGTTCAAATTAGAATGAGCGAACTACGAATCGATAACTTAATTATATCATTTTTCATCATCCAAACAACTGTAATTCATCATTTCACGTGTTATACATCAACAATTATCATATAAAAATTAATTAATAAATTAAGTAAAATTATATACCAAACATAACATAGTTTAGTAATAATATAATGATTTTAATTAATTTTATAAACACACAAAAGAATGAAGGAAAAAAATACATGAGAATTCAAAATGTGAGAGAAAAGGACACATACGAGAGTGAAAGGAATCGGACAGAGGGGGTGAACCGAAACGTGAAATGGGCCCCATTTGACATCAAAGTGGAATTAAGGAAGTCAAAGTTAGACTAATCTTTACATAATTTGAAAAAAGAAATAATAAAAAAATTTAAACAGAGTGATTCAATGAGATTACTTTCAAATTAAGTCCTTTTTTGGTAAAATAATCATTATTAGTGTGCACCTTAATTTCAAAATTATCACAGTAAGTATGTCATGTCAAGCACCTGTATTTATACGATACATATCCTCCATGCGACGCTCGCTCAAAACTCCGTCGCTTTGGCAAAATATTAATAAATGTTTAAAATTTAATTAGATTATTTTGGGAAATCTACGCATGTGGTCACACAAGTTAATGAAGGGTAAATTATATGGATTATACCTTATACTTTTGATTTATCTGATTTTGATCACTGGTTTAAAAAAATTGATTTTAATCCCTTATGTTATCGATTTGTTTAGTTTTGGTCCTCGACCATTAATTTCGATTAATCTATTAACAAAATCTGAGTTGAGAATTAAAAAAAAAATACACGTGTCATTAACCAAGTCATGGATTTGAAAGTTGATAATCTCCTCTATCCCATGCTGCTAAAGCATAGGTTGGGTTGGGGGCGTTTCTTCGCTCGTAATAATTGTTATTGTCTGCCCATTCCCGTTCCCCGTGGCGATGGACTACCCATTAATTACAAATACATTTATAACACAAACAAATAGCAGTAGTAATATCATTACAAGTACGAGGAAACAAATCAGTGGTTAAAAGCAAATAGAGAAAGAAAACCTGGAGGAGTGAAAGAGCTTGTCCATGCATGGAATGAAATTGAAACCTCATATCTGGATCGTTGCCCATTTCTTCTTTATGGCTGTACAAAAATGAAACAAAGGGGGGGGGGGGAAGGAAGGATGATCTAGGCTCGATGCCTATAGGCCACACCTAAGCCCACTTACCTAAGCTTGGTGAGGACCACAACCTTTCGCTCTGACCCACAATTTGGGTTCCTATCTAACCTACAAACCAAACCATACTCATATCCAATGACACCTATACCCTTTAAATCGTATCCATTAGCCTGACTTATTAATCGTTCACTTCATCTGTTAATCGTTAACTTTGATTATGATCATTGATTTTGAAGATTTGACTTAATTATTTGATTCTGATCCGTATTCTTTTATTACCGACTCCTATGATTTTTATTTTTTTTATTTTTTTAAGGATCAAACTATGTTGGGCCTATTCAACTATGACTATAGTTAGAGGAAAGATTTATGCTTTGTGATTCGTGAACTTTGCACTATCATGCGTCTCACCTAAGTTTTTTATACTGCTATGTGTAATAATTTTTTAATTTTATTATTATTATTATTATGTGTCTATTAATCTTTCAAGGTATGTTATTATTAAGGTAACTTTCTCTAATTTTTGTATTTTTTGTTGCACGATTCTATGAACTATACATGTCTAAAATATTATGTGAAAGTATGACTTCTAATTTATTTGTTCTATGACTGTTATGAATTATAATTTTTGTTTAGAATTAAGTGTGCACAACATACGATTTTTAAACATGTATGGATACTTTGTACTTATGGTTTATCTATGTCATTTTGCAATTCGAAAAGCTTGTCATTTATGTTATGTTACCAAAGTCAATATGTATACCATTTTGATTTCTCCGAGGAGCCTAGGTTTTAGAAGTTCATTCCTCCTAGAATTTTAAAAATTCGTCCCCCCAATATAAAATTCTATGTCTGTCATTGTTTATGGGGTACATTCATGTACTACATTAGGTTTCTATGGTACTTTTGTGCGCTGCTTCTTGTTTTATTAATATGATTACGTATTACATGTGGTTAGAGGAACAAAGTGTTTTAGAATTATGAAGAACTTGGGATGATTGGATAGTTCGAAGCTTTTGCATGGATCCCATTTATGTTTAAAGTTGGGTAAGATTGATCTTCTCCGAGTTTTGCTGACTGATGATGAGTAAGAGACGAGTTTTACTTGGAGAATTGCATTTTGCGCCATTGGATCCACATAATGAAAGCTTCCGTTTTTACTGTTTTGATTTAGTGACTGTTCCTTGTATGTGTTCGGTCCTTGGTAATTGCTAATCCTGTCCTGTCAGTGTTTACTGTACTATTAAAATATATATAGTCTTATAATCACTTAGAATATTAAAATAATAAATCCTAAAATATTCATGCATAAATCTAATTAAAGAACAGTTTTTTAAAGAGCGGGAGATGAGAATCAACACAACGGTAAAACAAGAAACAAATCGAAGAGCCCAAAGTTCTATTTTACATTTTGACACACTACAAAAATAGCAGCGGAAGAAGCGCATATTCGAAGGCATGGAGGGCTGTTTGAAACGGAAGCTCCCTTTTTTGCCTTACGAAGAAGACATGTAATCCGAATTATAATTATGAGACACGAGAGATTTTAAATTTGTCAACTTTTGTCTTCTAAATTCTATCATCTCCATCATGAACAACGACAACACCAGTGATAATCCCGATCCCGATCGCCTGGTCCGTGTCTATGCCGATGGCATCTATGATCTTTTCCATTTCGGCCACTCTCGCTCCCTCGAACAAGCTAAGAAATTGTATGTTTTCCTCCCTCTTTTATCCACTTTCTTAACTTTTAATCTGCACATATTTCTGGGTATCCTTCAGAAATTTCCATCACTGCCATTTTTCTGATGTTTCTAATTTTCTGGGCTTTGCTTGGTTTTTCATTTTCCGTTTTGATTACATATATGATTGATTTTTGCGGAACTTTAGGTTTCCCAATACGTATTTAGTTGTGGGGTGTTGCAATGATGAAACAACCCACAAGTACAAGGGTAAAACTGTTATGGCCGAAGCAGAGCGCTATGAATCCCTTCGCCATTGCAGGTATTACTTCTTTCCATAACTCTCAACCTTAATACGAAATTGCGGTTGCGATTGTGGTGTTGCAATTGTGGATGTTGCAAAAGTTACGACGTGATGTTGTGGCCACAATTTAATACTATGCAGTCTCAATATATTCTAGATTTTGTATTGAAAAGCATTAAAGGGAAAACAACAACTAGGATTAGCTCATTTGAAGAGCAATTTGGTTGTAAATCTTTTCTTCTTTAATAGAACAATTTTGTTAGAACTTAGAATTGATATTGTGTTATTTGTTATTCATTTCTTACAGGTGGGTTGACGAAGTCATTCCCGATGCACCATGGGTTATCAATCAAGAATTTCTTGATAAACACAATATCGACTACGTGGCTCATGATTCGCTTCCGTAAGGATAGACAATGCTTGCTTGCTTTGAGACTAATTTGTTCATTGTGAATGCTGCATTATATAAGAAAGATAACTATATGGGAAAAAGGGACAGCCATTTATTTTATATAGGGCTTTTAGTTACTGAAAAATATATAAATACTTGGCATTCAGCACATCATGTAGTCTTTATACTTTGCCATAATTTATTTTACAGCTACGCTGATGCCAGTGGAGCCGCCAATGATGTGTATGAGTTTGTGAGTTAATTGAGACATTTCTTTGTAGTTATGCATTTGGTGCTCTTTTAAACTTTGTTTTATATTGAAGTAAGCTCTTGTTCTTAGGTTAAAGCTGCTGGGAAGTTCAAGGAAACTAAACGAACTGATGGGATTTCGACGTCAGATATAATAATGAGAATTATTAAAGATTATAACCAGTATGTGATACGTAACTTGGACCGTGGATATTCAAGGAAAGATCTTGGAGTTAGCTACGTCAAGGTATGGTCTTGAATCCTTGTGAGAATGGAACTTTACCTTGAGATACTAAATTGGCAGGGATGGACCAAAGGGGACGGAGGAGGAGGCAGCCGCCTCTTAAAATTTTAAATTCACATGTATTTTAGATATTTTCTTTGTATTTTTTATTTATAATCTATTTTCGTTTCCTAAAATTTTATAAGTTCGCCTCTAACATAAAATCCTACGTCCGTCCCTGTACATGGGGGCAAAACAAGCATAAGGAAGCTTGAGTGAAATGTTCAAATCACAGAGGTGCAAGGGGGTGTTCACCCTTTTTATCATCAGTGCTTCTATATTGATGTTCCCATATGATATCAACAGGAAAAGAGATTGAGAGTGAACATGAGACTGAAGAAACTACATGAAAAAGTAAAGGAACACCAAGAAAAGGTGGGAGAAAAGGTATATCCCCTCATGCCATGACTATCTAGATCTATTATATTTCATTCTTCTCCAGTGGTTAATGGTAGGGATCTAGTCGTTCATTGGAAGCCAGATGCACATCTTTTAATTTTTTATGGGGTGATGAATTGGTCAGCGTAACATTTATTAAGTTTGTAACTGTTAAACATGATGCAATAATAACTGAATGAAATTCTCTAATCTTTACCAGAAAATACTTGCAGATACAAACTGTTGCTATGCACCGCAATGAGTGGGTGGGAAATGCCGATCGCTGGGTCGCTGGATGTAACGAGTTGGTGGAAAATGCTGATCGGTGGGTTGCCGGATTTCTTGAGATGTTCGAAGAACGTTTCCACAAAATGGTGAGCAAAATCCAAGGAACTCTATGCTTATAGTAACGACAAGTGCATGCACATAAAAACTTTCGGTGCTTTTCAGGGCACTGCAATCAGAGAGCGAATCCA
This sequence comes from Hibiscus syriacus, assembly GCF_006381635.1. Classification (NCBI taxonomy): domain Eukaryota; kingdom Viridiplantae; phylum Streptophyta; class Magnoliopsida; order Malvales; family Malvaceae; genus Hibiscus; species Hibiscus syriacus. The sequence goes on along the minus strand of NW_024062316.1, from coordinate 22,396 downwards.
GGAGCATTTGGTGAGGCAGCAATCAAGGGGTTCCACATATCTGTTGGAAATCAGTGATGAAGACGAGGAATATTATTATCACGACGATGACGATGTTGATCACGACGATGACAATGATAATGAGAAATACTATGACGAGGATGAATATTACGACCAGAAAGACGAGAAAAAAAGAAATTAGAAAAACAAAAATATTGCTTCTTTAGTTTACTACTGTAGGGTTTGAGTAGAAAGCTTCATTCTGTAATTTTGGTTATTCATGTCATACCTGAAAATGCTGTTGTCCCCATTGGTGCTTCTTTTCACCTAAAATTTTGATGCACAATGTGAGAATTCTTTTTTAAAAAAGAATTGTAGTCTGGATATATATAAGATGTATTTAAGTAGATGTTATTTATAAAATTGTATGATGTTAATTATGTTCATGATTGTATGTATGAATTGTATAAAGTAAATTTTAAATGTATAAAAATATTGATATTGACTCGTATCGCTAAGGTTTTTCCTTTCCAAAAGAGTTGAGGAGGGTTTAAGTGCAGGGATGTTAGCATGATTTCATGCTACGGTAAATTTTTGAAATTTTAGGGCAGCGGATTTATTAAATTATTAAAGTGAAAATAAATTATCAATAAAAATATAAAAAAGAATATATAAGATATATGACAATTTGAAAATGTTAAAGTAACGTGAGTTTAAGTGTAGGGATGTACATATGATTTTTTTTTTTTGATAAGTCAAATATATTCAAAGAGCAGAATGCTTCAAGAGTACAGAAAAGTTTCAAAACAACACAGAAAACTTACAAAAGAATCAATGTTCTTCTATACCTCATTGATTACATAAAGTAATATTAACAGGATCAATTCTATTGATATTTTTACCTTTAAGAATCAAGCTGAAAGATTCTTTAATGGTCTGGATAATTTCTTCTGCAGATCGAGCTCTTTGTTTGAACACCCTGTTGTTTCTCTCGATCCAGATCGTGTAAATGGTAGCGTTGAAAGCTATCTTCAAGATCAAAGTGAGCAATGACTTTCCTTTCCAAGTGGAACTTGCCCAAACCGTAAAATCATCCCAGGAACAGGCAGGAAAAATGATGCCAGAAAGTGAGAACACAGTATTCCAGATTAAGACAGCAGTAGAGCAATGAAGGAATAGATGCTCTCTAGTTTCCGGGTGAGAATTACAAAAAATACAGTGATTATCATTGATGAGCCCTATATGTTGTAGACGAACCTTCGTTGGAAGCTTGTCAAGAAAAGCCATCCAAGTAATCATGCTGTGTTTGGGAGTGTGCAGTGGGAACCATAAAAGTTTCTGCCAGTGAACCTTCGTTTTCTTCTCCCGAAGAGTGTCCCAGATCTTACCAGCGTTGGTAGCAGCAGGATAAAGGATTTGTTGAGCCTCAGGTCTGAGTTTAAGCAGTTTCTTTAGGCTCCAACTGGCTTTGGAATTGATGTCAACAGACCAGAAATTTTTACCCTTGAAGACGTAGTGGTGGAGCCAAGAAACCCAAAGGGATCCTTCACCAGCTAGGATGAGTTTAATAAGAGAGATCATGCAAGCTTTGTTCCATGATTTCATATACTTAATCCCAGCCCTCCTTCGGATTTCAAGAAGCATATGCTTTTCCAGCTCACTCTTGCTCCAGTAGCAGTAATGTCCGACCCCTTCCAAAAAAACCGAGAGCAGAGTTGCTCTATTCTCTTAAGAATTGAACTGGCAGAAATATTTGTCTGCACCAGAAATTTGAAGACATTGATTTTATAAAAAATTTAAAGTGATTTTATGTTGTGGTAAATTTTTAAAATTTTAAGACAGTGATTTTATAAAAATTTAAAGTGAAAACAAATTATCAATAAAAAATAATATATAATATATGATAATTTGAAAATTTGAAAGTAAGACTTCTTCTGATCAATTAAATATGAACCCTATACAGCCCGGTTATGTGTCCACCCTGAAATCTCATTTTTTTATATTATATATTTTTATTATGAATATATATGTGCCCACGCTCACAAATATTTATGGGATAGCGACTGACCCTGTAGTTTTGCATGGTAATTAGGTTCACGTAAATTAGGCCATGCATGCATCTAAGGAACACGATGTTATGCGTGCATAAGCTATGAAGAAACGTTCACGTTGTGCATCAACCTCGAACCTGAGAGGAGTGAAACTAGTTCAAGAGCTCGTCTTGCAACCGAGACAAGTTGTTGTCTGGGTCTAAAACCACCGTGCTAGGTGGAAGACCAAGCAATTGGAAATGGACTATGGCCTTCTCAAAACCAGTTATGATGCTAATAAATAATATTTCATCAGACAGTGACTCGATTGCTGTCTTAAATGAAGACATTGTCATCAACAACATTAGCCCCAAAAACGTGATTATTTATTCACCGTTTATATCATCAACAACATCTTCTTCTTCACCATCATCCATGGATTGCTTCAATCTCTCCAAAATAACTTATCAACCTCACCAGTATGTGAAGATGGAAGGACATAATTTCTTCAGTGCAGATGATGAAGCGTGCAACTTCTTTTCAGATGAGCAAGCGCCGATTCTTCATTGGTACTGTCCTGAAGAGTGGAGCTAAAGGTGCCAAAATGCCTGGTCAAAGGGTGCCAACGTGGCCAAATAATGCCAACCAGTCACCCAAAGGTGCCACATCAAACTTCTATGATTGCGGGAAGGGCTGGTAAAGATACAGTGACCGATTTATTACAAAACAATAATATTAAAGATCGTGTTGTTGCTTTTAAAACTTCCATGCAGAAAATAAAAATTTATTCATATTTCAATGACTCATTTACGTAGTTCACCTTGTTAGATTTGTATTTATATTATGTGTTTATCTTTTTGGTATTTATATAAAGGGATGGTTTTCTATATTTCTAATAAGGAAACGAAACTATAGATGTCAATATAGCATATTTATATTTTTCCAAATTTTATGTTGATATATTTTTTTTTCTCAACAAGAGAATTATCGAAAGACGTAGTCAAACTATATCATTTTTTCTATTTATGTGTATAAATTATTTTTCAATCAATTTAAGTGTTTAACGTTACAAACGTTATTATTTTAAGTGTACTTATCGTGACGATCATTAAAAAATTTCACTAAGTGACACGTGCAATATTCTGATAATTTTTAATATTTTATTTTTTAAAAATAAATTAAAAACAAATTATTATACTTAAAAATATTTTTTAAAATCAACATTTGGTGACGACGGTCGGAATGGCTAGTGACGGTGGTTGTGTCGTCAGTGGAGGTTTAGTCGACGACAATGGCGGTGATCAGCGTAGGTATATGGATTAGAATAAACGTTTTCAAAGTTTTTTGGTTTTTTATTAAAAATTTTAAAAATTTTGTTTTTTAATATATATTTTAAATTTCTTTATTTTAAATAAAATTTAAAAAATTATCCGAACGTCATATATGTCATTTAACAGAATTATTAACAACGGTTAAGGTTGGGATACTTAAAATAATAACATTTATAACACTAGACATATGAATTGACTGAAAAATAATTTAAATACTTAAATAGAGAAAATATTTTAATTTAGAGACTTACTTTTATACTAATCCTTTATATATTACATTGTCTCTTCAAACAATCAAACTCGACTCGACTCAGTTGCAGCCATGATCCACTTTAGGGAAACAAAATCCTTCACGTTTCTTTGCTGCTGCTTTCTAACACTAATTCCCTCCCGTGTATTAGGAGACTGCACCTGCCAACCCGAAGATGAAGATCGGGACAACTCTCTAGCGCTCAAATACAAGATGGCTGCTATAGCCTCCATCCTCGTCGCCGGAGCCATTGGTGTTTGCTTCCCTCCGCTTGGGGAAACCGTCAATGCTCTTCGTCCTGAGAAAAATCTCTTCTTTTTCATCAAAGCCTTCGCCGTCAGAGTCATATTGTCCACCGGCTTCATCCATGTTCTTCCCGACGCTACGGAGAACTTAACGTCTCCTTGCCTCCATGAGAATCCTTGGGGGAAGTTTCCATTCGCCGGACTGGTGGCGATGGCCGCTTCCATCGGTACAGTGATGATTGATGTGTTTGCTACTCCTCATTACACAAAGTCTCACCTTCACAAATCACAACAGAACATCGGTGGTGATGAAGAGAAAACAGAGGAAAACGAAAATCATTTGCCGGTTCATACTCACGCCACACATAGCCATGCTCATGGTTCCGTTTCTATGGTCCAGCGTTCGGATTCAGTTCAGCTTCTTCGGCACCGAGTAGTATCTCAGGTATTTGTTATTTTATGAATCATATATATATATATATATGACGCGCAATAATTAGAATAGCATCTCTACAATCGCAATAAATGCAATACAACCGAAACTGTAACTTAAATCCCTAATTCTGATTATGTGATATGAAAATTGATAGATTTATCTGATGATGTAGGTTTTGGAATTGGGAATAGTGGTGCACTCGGTGATCATAGGGATATCTCTGGGTGCTTCTGAAAGTCCAAAGACTATAAGGCCATTGGTGGCTGCACTCACCTTTCATCAGTTCTTTGAAGGCATGGGGCTTGGTGGATGCATTTCCCAAGTAATACATATGCCCATCTATTGCAAAAAACGAATTCAAAAAGGCTAACATTTTTGTATAAATAACAACAACAAAACCCTATTCCCATATGTAATGGGGTAAGGGGAAGGTAGGGAAGGTAGGGTAGTAGGCTGCCCCCAACGCCAGGTTGAGAGCAGCTTCCGTGGAAGACTTCCGGCAGTCAGAAAATTAAAAATAAAGATAAAATGCAATGCATGTATAAAAATAAAAAATAAATACATAGTTAAACAGTCTACATATGTAATCTACATATGCACATCTGTAATGAGAATTAATCCCTGAAATTAAATCCCTGCGTAAAAAGCTCTGCATATAGACAGAAACGTAAGATCCGACTAAAATTAAAAAGAGGAAACATGAAGAGAAGAATACACAGAAGTCAACGATAGCAAGCAACGGGAAGAAATAAGGTCAAATGGGTTAAAACCTAAACTAAGGCAACATTTTCCAATACCCTAGTTCTTAGCCTTCATAAATTACAATGACAGAGACGTATAAAAAGTAGACGTCATGGAAATTTTTATAAAGGCATTAAAAACAGACAGAGATGATACACCCTAAGGATGTGACTCGTACTACTCAGCTACCCTGGTCTTAAGTCTCTATACTTTCCTATCTGAGGTCATATCCTCGGTAAAGATTAAATCCTTCAAATCAGTTTTCAAGCAGTCTTCCCACATTTTTTGTATAAACATATACTGCAAATATATATATATATAAAGAAATAAGTCTGTCAGAATCTGCCGTGTAGAAGTCTTGTGTGTTTAGGAGTCTTATGTTAAGAAAGTTCAAGTCTTTGTAATCTATCTCTAGATAGAATTTTATCTTTAGCAAAAAAGTCCAATAGAAGTCAGCAACTCAGTATATTTAACTATTTCAATCTCCTATTCAATAATAAGATTTTTTTTCGCATTACCTCTCCTTCGATTTATTTCCTTAGGTTATAACAAGCTACTAACTTAGGTTTCAAGTACAGCTGGACCGCAAATGCTAATCTAGGATGTCAACGTGTTAAAAAAATGATGATGCAGCAAAAAATCAATTTCTTAAAAAATAAATTTTATATTAAATCGATCACAATCAATCATAAGATGACAAGTGCTGTTGAGATTACTCAAATCCATTGTGTTGGGAAGGAAATGTCGTCGTCCACTTGATTCATTCATAGAAGAATTTGTATTTAGCCTATAGTCGTATTTGATATTAATGGAAAAAAACACTAAACAAATTAAAAAAACACATGTTAAAATTACATAGTCTAAAACCTGGGTTTGAGAGGTCTAGCTTAACCATCAAACCAAACATGAAACAGGAAGCCTAAATCAGAAAGAGAAGAGCATTACAAAACCATAAATCGAGTTTATGCTAGAGATCATTTTGAACCGATATAAGAAAAACATAAAATTTGTTTGATTATCAAAGGAAGATAGAGTTTCTGGAAGGTTAATGTTTATTTCGAACAATGTTGGGTATTTTAAAAGGTTGGGTTTGTGGGTTTCTATTTGGTTAGTGTTTCTTTTATGGAGTTTATGAATGGGTCTTTTTAGTAAACAAACTAATAAATTTTGCCATGTTATGATAAAGGGGTTAATTTTCTTATTTCAATATATCCGCATCATGGATCAAGCACAAATGGATATGCAATATAAGGTAATAATTAAATAGTAACTTGAAAAGGAAAATTTACCTCCATTTTCTGAAGCATGTCCTTCAACTTTTCAAGCCGTCGTCGTCTTGCATTGTCATCTCCATCTCCTACGACTTGTGCAACTAACTTGTCACTCTCTGCCACCAATTCTCCATTACATCTTTCGCAGTGAAAATATTCATCCTCCAAAGAAACTAATCGCAATGCATCCAATGCATTGTATCTGAAAACATGGTATTAGGGAAGCTTCAATTTTTCAATGTTACTAAATCACTAAAAGTGAGAAGAAAAGAGAGAAGCAACGGCATTTCCCACAGCCAGGGCATACATACTCCTGAACAGTATACTTGTCCTCAAGTTCATCCTGTATTTTTTTCTTCATACGATGCAGTCTATACCTAACAACATCATATATCTACAAAACACGTTGCTTCAGAGATTTTTAACAAACTAAGAAGTCTGAATCTGCTTGGAAATTGCAAGAGAGCTTCAATCATTTGATAAGCACAGTACATGTTTGGAAATTACTAAGGAATAGAACAACAATGATTCAAAACAGATACAGAAGGAATACTTACCGACAAAACCACACAGAGTGACAACTAAAAAACATTATCCCAAAGAAAGAAAAAAGAAAAGGTACTATATCAGACTCTGACCTCTCTCCTATGATCCCGGGTTACTAATTTTTCTTCCTCAAATAACCGTAGAATCCGCCGAAGTTGCTTAGAATGTAGTTTCAACTCCTTTGCCAAATCTTCTTCCCTAACCCATTGTCTCCTAACAATAACAGACTAAGGTGCCTGAGAAATTGTAAGCCTGAAGAGAAGCTCAAGCAAATAGGCATGATTATTGCATGCAACCAGAAATTATCCTTGACTGATAAACATATTTGGCATCACGGCATAACTAAATAAATCTTAGTAAAATTATTAATGCTAACCTCCTAAGGCAAGACTTCTTATTGGACTAGGGGAGGGGGGCGGGACACTTGCCAAAGTAGTCCATCTAGTCTAACACTTCAGTTTCACCACGCTATACCTATCACAAAAACACAAACCTTAAATTCAATGCTACCTTTCCAAACAAAACCACTTCGCCTCTTCCCCTTCAAAACTATTGAAATAAAGCTATTTCTAGTTATTCCCGATAGATGAGTAAAGAATCAGTACCTTGTAAGAGCATCAAGCACTACAACAGCAATCCCTCTGTTATCCCCACGACCCGTCTTCGGTTGATTATCTCCTTTCGTCGTCACGTCATCATAAAACGCCCGAGCTGCAAGTTTCACCTACCTGTTTTCCCAATCCCAACATCAATAAGTAAATTAAGTAGGCAAAATTACAAACCCTATTTTTGGATATCCTCTATTGCCCCTGATTTGAATTAAAAGAAAAAGCATATGTAACCCTATATACCGATCTATCCGTTACGACTAGATATAGTGGATTACAATAAAAATTTCCGAAACATATTCTAAACCGTCATCGATAATTTAAATCCACATTATAAATAACATTAAAAAAACATAGTTAATAATGATAAAAAATTCGAGTAAATATTAAACCGTAAGTGATTGTGTAAAATAAAATATGTCATAATCTGTATTGTTGTAAGTCTAACATCAGTAACAAAAACAGTAATCGTCATAAAAATAAGTATTTCAAAATAAAGACACATATCACCGTAAATGAGAGCAGTTCAGAAGATAAAAATTACAACAAATTGTTAAGTACGAATGTGTCGATCCTCTAAGTGTCAGGTCCGGAGTGCTTATCCAAAAGCATCTGAAAGGGAAGAAGTTTGAAAAGGTGAGCTAGAGAGCTTGGTGTGTTCCAATGGTGCAAGTAAAACATAATGAGAAAAATAATAAAGAAATAATTCAGTAAAGAATCATAAAAGTCATAGTGAAGTTTAAATTCTAACACTCATAATTACCTCCTCCCATACACCAAAATGCATTTCCCATAATTGCATCATAAGGGCCTACCTTATATCCATTGTGTATAGGAGCTAACCTAAGGGAATATCTTGGGGCCTGAGAGCTCACCCAAGAAAGTTTTTGGGGCATCGGAGTCTACCCAAGGTCACCTTAGGTCCGTAAGATTAGCAGATTGATCAGAGTTGAACCTCTATACTTCAGTATCGTACCTAAAACATATCTATATAAAACAATTCACACATCAAGCAGTGAATTCAATGATCCATAAATCGACATAATCATATCTTCCAGTGAAAACAAGTAATCAGATAACACATATCAGATAGCATGGTTCATAAACAGTCAACCCATAAATCAGTAATTTTGGTAAATCACATTTCAAAAGAGATAAAACAATCATATAGCACATAGGGAACACACATAGCAAAAAGGAATCAGTCGGCAGTCTACTGAACACCTGTCTCGCCACGCTCTGCAGTAGTGCTCGAATCTAATTCATAATAAACTAAGTTAATATCAAAATAAAATTTTAATCGAATTATTAATGAGGTTTATGGGTCCTACGAGTAATCACTGTAATCACTGGCTCGCGAGGTCGAAATGATCGAGAGGAGCTGGATCGAGCTGTCGAACGGTCAGTAGAGTCTCATGTACCTTCAAATAACAATATCTTAGACTATTCATTAACCTTAATTTAATTATTCTTAAATAAAATAATTAAGTACATGCATATTCGAGTTTGACGGTCAATTCGGAAACTTTCGGGTTCAAATTTGGCAAAACAGACTTTGATTCGGACCCAGGACGTCGAAAACATAAAATAAGACTTTTCGAAAAAAACTAACTTTTTGTTCAAAGTCAATGATGGTCAAAGTCAACTATGTTCAACATTCTGGTCAAAGTAAATTGTTTGGTCAAAGTCAACGGGTCAGATCAGTTCGAGTTGACTCAGATCGATTCAAGTTGACTCGATTTGGTTTGAGTTGACTCAGTCTGGTTCGAGTTAACTAGGACCAGTTCAAGAATATTCAAATGGAGCAAAGGCCATTCGTCAGGGCGGCGTTTGTGGCGGCCAAATGGAGAGGGGTCATCGGCCAATTACTCCCAAAGGTCCAACTCAACGATTCAATGCAATATCCAACTAAAACACGACCTAAAAAACAATGAAATAACTAGAAAAGAAAAAGGAACTTACCCACATCGCGAAAGAGGATTCGATGGCGACAAGGGACCGGAAGGGTCGGGTTCTGGTTGGAACTAAGCGTGGAACTCACAGTGGTGAAGCACACGGTGACGAAATCAAATGATAATATGATAGGGAATAAAACGCTTTAATGGTAAAAAAATTTAAAAGCAAAAACAATAGAATAATTTTAAGAAAATAAGAAAAAAATGGACAAGGATAGACTAATGACTTATTTCGAATCAGATAGAGATAAAATTTAATCTTTAACTAGTTTTTCTTTAAGTAAACGGATAACAAGATCGTAAAATAAAGAAATCAAATAAAGAAAATTTTGTATTGTTTTCTCAATATGAAGTATGTGGTAAGACTTCTTTCCACCTTTATATTTATAGTTATAAGTAGTAAATATAATATATAACTTTAATAATGATGAATATTAAAGACCTGATAATAAAATACACCAAAATCTTATCTTATACATAAAGATAGATATATACATATATAAATGTTCATAACATAATCAGATTAAGAATGATTTGAGAAGAAAAAAATTCTAGCCTTTTGTTTCCCATTCCTTTTTTTTTACTTTGCTTGGCAGACGACGATATCAATTTTAATGTTAATTGTTGATCATATGTATTTCTTGTTTTTTCTTTATTTTTTTATACCTCATATCGTTTTCTCTTTATTTAGTTTTTTTTAATTTTTAACAATTCTGTCTTTATGGCACACTTTCGTTTGTCTTTGTGACACATTTTCTTCTGTATTTTAGCACGATTTTGGTCATTTGGTTGTTTTTTTGTTTATTTTTTCAGGTTTAGATTTACGATGTATAAACTGATCAAAATGATATTTATTTGTTAGTATATTGATCTTTCTTGCTTTATACCCTTGATTAGATTTAAATACGTAATTTGTGTTGAAAGATATTTTTCTCACGATGCTTGACTTTGGTTTGTGATTATTAGTGGTCTTTCAATAATTTAATTTTTTGTAGTTCGTTTATCGATGCAATTAAATATATTCGTGTATATCTTTTATTCGAGTTTTTTTAGATTTATTTTTATTATTTCTTTATAAGATCTTTATATAATTTCAAATGACTAATTTTTTATATTAATGATTATAAGGCATGACCTAATTATATGTTGATTATAATGATGTATATTATCTTCTTTTAATAAAACTTCCCACTATTATTTGCATAAAAAATATATTCATAATATAAATTACTTTTTAAATATTATTTTTAAATATATATTATTCTCTTAAAAATGCATAATATATGACACGTATTCCGACATTTCATTGTAAAATTGTATCACCACATCAACATAATCTCACCCTCCTTTTTCCTATTATTTGAGTAATTTTATTGTACGATTGTATTAATATACAATTAAAAAATCATATTGAAAATATTAATATTTTTAATAAAATATTATTTAAAATATTATTTTTTATTTAAAATATTAATTTTGTTACCTAATTTCTGATAAAAAAATAAACACTTACTATTAATATTTTTGATAAAAAAATTTAATTAATATTTTATCAAAAATATAAAATATTTTAAGTAACGTCTAACTTTAACATTTTTGATAAAAAATATTTTAATTAACGTTTTATCAAAAATATTAAAAAATAATTAACATTTATAATAATAATTTTTTAACGGTATATTAAGATGGTAGTACCTTATACATCCTTCTTATGAGAAAAGAAATAAGAGAAAATAACCTCAGTGACAAAAAATGCTTATAATATACGATTTTAACCAACTTTTTTTGGATTTGCCAAAATGACCAACTAAATCGCAATGCGATCGATAATTCGCAACGCGATCTCCGGTATCGCAAATCAGTTTCCAGATTCGCAATGCGATTCTGACTATCGCATTGCGATTTCTCAAATTCACGTTGCGATTTTCCTAATTCGCAATGCGAATACGTAAATCGCAACGAGATTATGACTATCGCAATACTGAATTTCAAATTCGCAACTCGATTTCTGAATTCGCAACAGGTTTTAATTTCACAACACAAATGTTTTGGGTATATAACTACGCAGCAACTCATAACCTAAATCCCTAAATCGCAACTCATTCCATCTCCATCTATCACTCTCTCCGGCGACATCCGTTCCTATATCCAATGACATCATTCCCCATCCGGCAACAGGTTTTAGTTTCGCAGCTCGTTTGTTTAGTAAATTAATTTACAATAATGAAATCATCTCATGTTGATCATGATTGGATAGATTTGTGTTTTGGAGGGTCATGGGAGAATGTTCATGGTGTTTTACAATATATGTCTTTACCCATGAATCTTCAACTAAAACTGTCATTAAAAAAGTTAACTTATGAAACTCTAATGTTACGTGTTGCAAATAAATTGAATTTAGAGCCCCTAAGTGGATTTAGGCTATCTTATCAGAGAAATGGTAAAGTTTATTTGTTAACCGACAATGAAGATGTTAAACGATTCATTGCTTACATTAGTGTTTCAAGTGATGATGTTACATTGTATGTTGTTAAACCTAGAAGTAGTGAAGTTGGGTCAGTAGCGGGTAGTAATCAACTAAGTTTTTCAACCCCAGTTTATGGTGCTCAAAATTTAATGGTTCCACCACAATTTCATCACCAAGCAAATATTGTTTCACCACATTTCCAATACCAAACACAATCTCAAAACCCACAACCTTTCCCTAATCCAAATCCCAATCAACTTTCAGCACCATATTCCGGTTTTCGTATTGACCAGTTAGACGATGATGAGCCAACAGAAAAAATTGTGAGTACTAGTCAGTATTCAAAATTTGATCTTGGTCAATACCCGGACTTTGATCTTGGTCAATACTCGGATTTTGATGATTTTTCAGAAGAAGAAACAGACCCTGCATGTAATGATTTTGATATTGGTCAATACCCGAATTTTGATGATGAAACAGCCGTTGCCGAGGAAGATGTTGTTGATGATAATGAGGAGGAAGTTACGACTATAAATGAACATGTTGAACATCCATTCTGTAATTCATATAACACTGAATAAGAAAAAGAATAAGAAGAAATCCCCAAAGAAAAGTCCCCGAAGAAAATGCCACGGGAGTATAACTGGAATATGCCAGAATTACTTCAGATACCGGAAGAAGAGTTGGTAAAGATAGCAGTTGATTGTTACACAAAAATTATTCGTATCAAGAAAGATGATTGTTTTGATACAAAGGAAGACTTGAAGATAGCTTTGTATACGAAATGTGTGGAAGATAGCTATCAACTAAAAGTTAACAAATCAAGCAAAGATCGTTTCGAAACAAGGTGTATGATTGACAAAAACTGTATGTGGCGTATGATTGCAAAGAGGATAAAAGATTGCGAATTGTTTCAAGTTAGGACTTTTATTGATAAACATACATGTTCAAGAACCCAAGTTTTTCCTCACCATAGACAGACAAACAAAAAGGTGTTGGGTGGTTTTCTGGCTGAGTTAATGTTTTTGAATGGTAGGGTATATCGGGGACATGAAATTATGACTGACATAAATGCTCGGTTCAAGATTAGTATCTCATATTCTCAAGCTTGGAGAGCCAAATGTTATGCCTTGGAATTGTTGAGGGGGTCGCCAGAAGCATCGTTTGCCCAACTGCCGGCTTATTGTCACAATTTAAAACTGAAAAATCATGGGTCGGTAACTCATATCAAAACAGATAGAGATGGACGCTTTGAGTTGGTGTTTATCGCCATTGGTGTTGCGGTTAGTAAATCAATATAATTTTGTTGACTCGTTTTTGTTAGTCACATGCATTTCACATTTAAATGATTATATTTCTTGTGTATATGATTTTGTAGATTCGTTCGTTTATTAATTGCATGCGCCCAGTTATTATAGTTGACGGAGCACATTTAAAAGGTCGATACCTTGGAGTAAACTTATTAGCAGTAGCCATGGATGCTAACAATGGGATACTGCCAATAGCTTACGGGGTTGGCAAATCTAAAAGCTCTGATTCATGGACATGGTTTATGGGGCATCTTAGGGATTGTATATATCCTATTAGCAATCTGACAATCATATCCGATAAGGCAAACTCAATTGACAACGCTGTTAGAAGGTGTTTCCCAAATGCTTTTCATGGACTTTGTGGTGTTCATTTGTATATAAATCTAAAATCAAGGTCTGCTGGTATAAAAAATCACAGATGGACATACTGGAAGGCTGTAAAAGCTTATCGGGAAGTGGATTTTAATAAGCATATAAACTGTTTAAGACATGTTTTACCTCAGTGTGCTCAAACACTAGAAGATGTCGGGTTTGAAAGATGGTCAAGAGTACATCAACTTGGAGCAAGATATGGTTTCATGACGTCTAATAGTGCAGAATCAATCAACGCTCTAAGTCGTCATTCCCGGAAATTACCCATTACTATGTTAATGGAGTTTTTTCGAGCCTCTATTCAACAGTGGTACTACAAGAAAAGAAACCATGCATGTATTATTTCTTTAAATTCGTAACTTATCATATATTTTACTAAGTATTATTTATTTAAATTTACAGGAACATTGGAACATCGTGTTACACCATGGACAGAAAAAAAGATAACGAAACGTGTTGTGAAGTCAACGTCATGGAGAGTTGAACCATGTTTAAACACTTTGTTTGAAGTACGGATAATAACTTAAATTGTCGATCTAAATGCAATGTAGTTGTATGAAATGGCAAACATCTGGTTATCCGTGTGCCCATGTTATAAAAGTTTATTTTCATCTAAACCAAGATGATTCAAGCGCATACGCTATGGATTGCTACACTACAGAAGTATATCGACAGACTTATGGCGAGATTGTCTACCCTATTCCACATCCTTCTGAGTGTGACATACCAGATGACTTACAAACAGTTTTGCCACCAGCCATGGACAGAAGGCTACCTGGCCGACCAAAAAGTCATGATCGTATACCGTCTAAGGGTGAAGAGAAGAAGAGATCGACATGTAGTTGGTGCAAAGAAATGGTCATACAAGGTTGACATGTGGATCACCAGTGCCATCACAATCATCTTTTTCTCTACCAAAATATGGAACCTCATCAAAATACAAAGCTCATATGGTGTCAAGCAAAAGGCAATCAAAATCGTAATCATCTTTAAAATCCCAATCACAACCGGCTTCACCTTTTGGGACTGTTAACTTAAGTGATTTTTAAATGCAAACGTTGTATTATGTGGATTTTATGTGTGAACTTTTAATATTTTCAATTAGGCATGTATTAGTAACTTGAGTTTGAAAATTTCTATGATTTGTTAAGTTGTTATCACTTATTAGGCATTCATTTGACTATCGCAACACGGAAATAACGTTCGCTATCATCTTAATGTCAATCGCAACGCGAAAATTACTATCGCAACGAGAGAATCGCAATGCGAAATGAAAATCGCAACGTGAAAATTGTAACGCGAATATGAAAATCGCAACGCGGAAATGACTATCGCAATGCGAAATGAAAATCGCAACGAGAGAATCGCAATGCGAAATGAAAATCGCAACGACAAAATCGCAACGCGAAATTGCCTTCAACATAATGCATATTGAAATCAACAAAATCAACCATTACATTTCAATCAATTAAACAAGTACAAATAAGAATTAAGTTCACATCAATTAAACAAATCATCTTTTACAAATCAATTAAACAATCAAAAAATAAGCAATAATTCTTATTTCCTCATCTACTATTGAATCAACTTTTGCAGCCATACATCATTTTCACGCAGCTCACTTCTGAGAACAGGAGATAGAAGTCGTGGCATCTTTGCCGGTCGCCTATCATGAGGTGATGGTGGAGAAGAGGCTCGATGATGTGACGGGATAGGTGATGGCTCTCGTTGTAGAGGTGTATAGTCGGGTCGATCAGGTGATGGCTCTGGGTGATGTGATGGCTCTCGAAGTGGAGGAAGTGGAGGTTGATCATCATTCGTGCCACAAAAAAAACGCTGACTAGCTTGCCACCAATCAGTGGCAAGCTCAGCCTCCGTAGAGGTGTCAGTCTCTGTAATGGAGTGTTGGCCTCCTAAAAATATAAAAACTCAAACAAAGTTAAACGTCTACTATTAATAACTTGTTTATATATGATAGTATTTGTGTTAACTTACATTATTTATTATCGCATATGGTATTAAGTCTTCCCAATCCAACAGACGTTTCCTCTTCCATGAAATAGCCCTAGGAATATCATTTGAAGTTTTTAATGCATATGTCCGCATGCTGGGGAAAGCCTCGAATATCCAAATCTACAAACAATATAATAACAAACATTAGTAATTGTTAAATAATTAATTATAATTTTGAAAACATTATATAGAAATTCTTACCTTAAAGGCCCAAACAAAGCCTGACAAAGTGTATTTCGACCCATCGTCACGCAAACTTTTGCGGTCATCAAAGGCAGACGACAACTTAGTCCAGGTAGCTTTCCATATATATATGAACCCCACGGAAACAGATTCCATGCATTTAGATCCTCTACCAATAATATTAGCTCCTGAGGAATAGGTTGTCTGGCCTCTCTGCCTAAAAAGTCGGCATACAAAAGTACTAGAAAGCATACTCGGACAACATCGACGTCATTCATCCGAGTAAAACCATCTTTCTTATTAAACAATTTCTTCAGGTCGTCGACGTGTAAGTTCGACTTCTCTATTGACTCATCAGGAAAAACCCGGGATAACTATGATGGGCGGGTGCTATGACGAGTGTATCGGCCTACATCATCGTGTCTGAATCGTAGACCAGTGATTAAGCAGAACTCCTTCCGCCCAAAACAAGTATACGCCGGTGGAAAATGAAATCATATCTCTTCCTCACCACGTTGTATACTGTCGGGTAGATCGCTAGTCATGGTCTGAAGCCACAAATGGGTCAAATTAGCATCTCCACCCGGATGATGTACTCTCAGCCATGGCCCAAAGCAGGTTTCCTCAAACAATTTTCTTTGTGCAGGTGAAAGCTTCGAAGCAATTGTAGTGGCTAGGCTAACTTTATTCCTTAATGTCAATGAAGCCGAAAAAAATTCTACAAAAACAATAAACATACCAAGTTAGATATACCAAAAACTACACTGTGAAGATATACCAAAAACAATAAACATAAAGAGTAGCAGTTTATTCTTGAAACTAAAATTTACAACACTGTTTTGTCTTTTGGTTGAAATGAAAATCGCAATGAGAGAATGACTATCGCAACACGAAAATGACTATCGCAACGCGAAATGAAAATCGTAACGAGAGAATCGCAACGCGAAATTAAAATCGCAACGAGAGAATCGCAACGCGAAATTAAAATCGCATGCGATTTTGGTTTCGCGTTGCGATTCTCTCGTTGCGATTTTCATTTCTCTCGTTGCGATAGTCATTTTCGTGTTGCGATTTTCATTTTCATGTTGCGATTTTAAGTTTAGAAACTATTCTTCTTCTGTAAATTGAAACTTTAATGGATTGCATTACTTCAACCAAAAGACAAAACAAAGACAAATACTAACTTCACAGGGTTAAAGACTAAACAGTTTAGCAGTATTGGCAGCAATCGAATGAATTTAATAAGAAATCTAAGTGAAATGGTTAATTTATTATTGAAATTACCAGTAAACTTATCATCAATTTCAATATGAAAAACCTAAAATAATGCAAAAATTTCAAAATAAAAATAATTAAAAAAACTAACCCTCGGAGGTTGATTTTCCATTTCTGAATGATTGTGAGTGATTTCTAACCGTGAATGGTTGTGAGGGATTTTGCTGGAGATGGGGACGGAAATCTTCGGAGATGGGGACGGATTTCGCCGTAGAGAGTGGGAGATAGAGATAGGACTGAGTTGTGATTTTAGGTTTTAGGTTATGAGTTGCGATTACGGGATATACTGTGGACGGTTCAGTGTTCCGATAATTAATATTCGTGTTTGGAATTTGAAAATAAAATACGCGTAGCGATTGTAATGGCGCTTAAAAAATCGCGTTGCGATTTACGGATACGCGTTGCGATTTACAAATACGCATTGCATTTACAGATACGCGTTGTGATTTACGTAATCGCGTACCGATTTACGTATTCGAGTTGCGATTTACGTATTCGCGTTGCGATTTACGTATTCAGAAAAATCACAACGCGAATTTGAGAAATCGCAAAACGATAATTAAAATCGCGTTGCAAATCTGGAAACTGATTTGCGATACCGGAGATCGCATTGCGAATTATCGATCGAATTACGATTTAGTTGGTCATTTTACAAATCTAAAAAATATTAATTAAAATCTTATATTATAAGATATTTTTAGTCACTAAAATTATTTTCTCAAGAAAAAAACTCCGTACATAATCTTCCAAAATTTCCCTGGTAATGAGTGTAGCTCATCACTATCAAATCCAAACTTAGCTCTCTTCTCTCTAAACTCAAAACGGCAGATCATTGAGGATACTTGAAACGTTAACAAAGACCAAGTTAAACACTCTAGCTAGAGATCCGTAAAGGCCATGGCAGCCATGATGTGCATGCCACCACCATCATTTTCTTCTCCGTTGGCAAGTCAGTCGCTTTCAGCACCATCAAGGCAGGCAAGCAACCTCCCACTCCGCACAATCCCGGGATCCTACGGCTGGCCTTTGGTAGGACCAATCTCCGACCGTCTAGATTACTTCTGGTTCCAGGGACCCGACACCTTCTTCCGGTCAAGAATGGAGAAGCATAAGAGCACCGTTTTCCGTACAAATGTTCCCCCGAGTTTCCCTTTCTTCCTCCGAGTGAACCCCAATGTCATCGCCGTCCTCGACTGCAACTCTTTCGCTCATCTGTTCGACATGGAAGTGGTTGAGAAAAAAGATATTTTGGTTGGGGACTTCATGCCTAGCACCGGCTACACCGGAAATACCAGGGTTTGTGCTTATCTTGATACCGTCGAGCCAAAACATGCCCAGGTACGTGATGAATCTGGGTCTTTTTCCCTCCTTTCTTCCATGACACTATAAACTGGATAACTGGAAGGAAATTATTGGTGAGGAATTTACTTCAAATCTTGTTAGATTTATTTATTCAATAGTAATCAAAGAAATCTCAAAGAAAGTAATCAAAGAAAGGGTTAGTGATGATTTCTTCACAAGTGTGAATTATTTTCTTTCCGACAAATAAAAGTGAAAAAAATCAAAATTTTTCCTCCACCGATTTTGTAAACAATCTTTCTTTCCGAAGCAAAGGACAAATGGTTAAGCTGTTTTTATGACCCCCACAAAGGCCCAAAGATTAGTGTAAAGGAACCAGATATTAGGGGTTGTCCGGTCTTTTCCTTTTCTTTGTCATGAAGTTGAAATTTTCTCTCATCATGTTTGGATTCTAAGAAAATTGGGGGGGGGGGGGAAGGAAGGGGAACTGGGATACTAGTTTAATTCATAATTTCTCGCATCAACCGACATTGAGTTGGTAAAAGAAAAATATTTTAGAGAATGAACGATGATAATTTTTTTTTTGGAGCTGCATTATTAAACACGTGATGCTTTGTTATGTGATGTGACAATTTTCAATAATACATATTGAAAAAATGAGATAGGATTGAAGGATGCATCGCTAATTTTACAACACTTGTTAAAAATCAATATTATATATATATATATTTTCATACGTTGATAAGTTAATATATTTGATTTAAATTTAAAAATCAATCTCTAGTTATTAAATTTTTATTTATTCGAGTTATGTTTTATAATTTAATTAGAATTTAATTTTTTTCGAAAATTAAAAAATTATAAATTGAATCGATTCAAGTAGAATTTTTTAACATCAGATTAAAATGAATTTTTTGATTATTTTTTTGAAAGAGTAAGTTCTGTTCACTCTGGTTCAGATTTGATTTTGATTAAAGAAATTGTTTTGAGGTGAAGGCAAGATAAGCTTTTTGGACCGTCCTCACCTTTGAGGGCCAACTACAAGGTATGGCCACACATCAGGATCAACCATAAATAGGCAGCATGGCCCCCAGTATTATATAAATTTGAAATGACCTTTTAATCCAATATATTAATTAATATAAGTTATAACAATATACATATATATTACTTTAAAATGTCTGAATTCCTTAGACTTGTTATTAGTTTTTGGGTTAAATTACCTTTATTTAAGTCATCTGACTATTGCTAGGTTAGAGTTTGGTTACCCAACTTCTAAAATTTTCATTTTACTCACTAATGATGGCATGCTTTTTATATTTTAATCACCTATCAGCTATTGTTAAAAATACAACGAAATAATAGGATTTGATATAATAATACATTTAATTCTCGAAATTTATATATATTATTAACTAGTTCTAATTCAAAATAATACAACAAATTAACTTTTATATTTGTAAATTATATCAATTTAGTCTTAAACACAATAATCATCGTCCTTCATCACGTAGTACAGATCTACTTTCCTTTGTTTAAAAGCACCAAACAACTGAATTCAGTATAAGAAGCAAACCTTTGTGCAAACGCAACTCTCCTGAACTTTGCTTTGTGGCAAGACCTCCATTTGCATCTTCAGCGACTTCTCTCTGCTTTCTTCCTTTGAGCCGAATCATATTAAAATTTAAAGTAAACATATTTGCTTAATAAAAAATTTGCCTTTGAGTAGAGAAATCACCTTCAGGTTCGTCGTTAAATTCCTTTTAAAATGATGAAAAAAACATTTAGTGTTCCTTCGTTGCTAATATTATTTTGTTGAAAACCCTTGATATACATGGTTTAATCTCCTTAGTTCATCTTTCCTTTAACGCATTTGTTGATTGTATGATTGAAAATAGAAATTGTTTAAATAAAATGACAAGTTAGAAGGAAAATAGGTACGTAATAAGAACCCTAGATAGTTGGCTATGGATTTTGCTGCTTTTTTCTCAACATCCAAAAGAATGTGTGTGTGTGTGTGTTTTTGGGTTAAATACTTTGTATGTTACTGATATTGCAATGACGGTTGTTTGAGATGTTTGAATTGAACAGCTCAAGAACTTTGCTTTAGACATCCTGAAGCGTGGGTCCAAGTGTGGGTGGAGGAACTCCAAGCCAACCTCGACATCTTCTTCGACACCATTGAATCCGACATCTCAAAAGGCGGCTCCTCCTCCTTCGGCTCACACCTCCAAACCTTCCTCTTCAACTTCCTCAGCAAGTCCCTCGTCGGAGCCGACCCTGCCCTCGACCCTGGCGTTGCCAAGTCCGGTCCCTTGTCCAT
This sequence comes from Hibiscus syriacus, assembly GCF_006381635.1. NCBI lineage: Eukaryota > Viridiplantae > Streptophyta > Magnoliopsida > Malvales > Malvaceae > Hibiscus > Hibiscus syriacus. The sequence goes on along the minus strand of NW_024062316.1, from coordinate 1,762 downwards.
GAACCTATGGCTCGGCCTCCAACTCCTCCCCACCGTCCCTATCCTCGCTTTTCAGCCCTTGGTTGAGATACTTCTTCACTCCTACACCTACCCTTTTGCCCTCGTAAGTGGAGGCTACAGAAAACTCTATAGCTTCATCGAACAGCACGGTAAAGAAGTCGTTCAGCTTGGTGAAAAAGAGTTTGGCCTTTCCAAATCCGACGTCATCCACAACTTGATCTTCATTCTCGGCTTCAATGCGTATGGTGGTTTCTCCGTCTTTTTACCTACATTGTTAGACACCATAGCTAGTGATAGAACCGGGCTACAAGCTAGGTTAAGAGACGAAGTGAGGAAAGTATGTGGGACATCAACAGGTCTGAGGTTCGACTCGGTGAAAGACATGGAGCTGGTGAACTCGGTCGTTTACGAGACGTTGCGTATGAACCCGCCGGTACAACTTCAATACGCGCGAGCTAGGAAGGATTTTCAACTCACTTCTCATGAATCGGTTTTCGACATTAAGAAAGGTGAGTTACTTTGTGGATATCAGCCTTTGGCCATGAGGGATGGTAAAGTTTTCAAAGAACCGGAGAGTTTTAAACCAGACAGGTTTGTGGGGAAAGGGAAAGAGTTGCTGAATTACTTGTTCTGGTCGAATGGACCTCAGACCGGGACGCCGAGTGAAATGAATAAGCAATGTGCAGCAAAGGATTATGTGACACTGTCAGCTTCGTTGATTGTAGCTCACATGTATCGAAGGTATGATTCAATCAGTGGGAATGCTGGTACAATCACAGCTGTCGAGAAGGCAAATTAGAATCAGTATTTAGGAGCACAGAGTCTCTCTGGACCAATGTTCCTTCAAATAAATTTGATATTACTTCTCATTATTATCACTACTGAAATATATATACATCCCCAATAAAGTTTTCTAATGATCTTGTTCCTATATAGCCATGGTCGATGGTTTCAGACGAACAAGAGATTATCTTGTAACTGTGTGTGAGATTTGGTAACCTCTTCTCTCCAACCTTTTTGTCGAGCTCTTATTTCCCACATTGCTGTTAATTTCATCTGAGTCGACAGTGCTTCTTCAGCTTTCTCCCTGGCTTCTTCGCATGTCTCCATGCCTGAATTGCATTTGTCCGCTTCCTTTTGATACTGTGATGCTAATTTCTAGCCTCCAGTAATGCCATGTCGCCTCGTTGCTGACTTTCCAAAGCTTCAGCTTCTCTTAGCTTCAGCTCTTCTGTCAAAAGTTCTGCAAGCTGCTTTTCAGTGTCCTCATTCACCTCCGGATCATGTTTTGCGCAATCTGCAAATACGTCTGCAACACCCGCAATTGTAATTTAGTACTACAGTGATTATTAGAGAGTAAAGAGAGAAGAATAAGAGAAATTATGGAATATACTGATTTCACATCAGATATAGAAGGCATAAATCTGTTAAGGTAAAGTTGACACCTAAAGAACGTGATAGGAGCAAAAATGGTGTAACAGTAACCAAGAAACCCAGAAAAGATAAGAGAACAATTGTAGATTTCCTTGCATTGTCGGTTCTAGATTCTAATAAATACATCAATGAGAAAGAAACTGGAAACTAACCTGAAGCGGGAGCATTGTTCAGTCCTGCATAAATTAAAGACGGAGCCACAAAATTAACTTAATTTTGCCATGCATGTAAGCATGCATAAAACAGGCATAAGTTTCGACTTTAACAATTAACTGCATAACAGAGATGGAGCCAACCTTCAGGGGTGAGAAGAGGCTGAGAAGAGCAA